>NC_052350.1:10053577-10059021 GCF_009727055.1 Benincasa hispida
CGGGTCAACCCGACCCAGATTTAATATTATTTGAAAATTTTTAACCCAACCTAACCCAACCCTTACGGTTTGAATTGGGTAGTCCGAGTTGGTCGGGTTACCATATTTTTTTAACATCCCTAAGTAGCGGTGCATTGCTGACTCCACCATGGAGGCTGAGTTCGTAGCGACTTGTGAAGTTGTTAAGGAAACTGTGTGGCTCAAGAAATTCTTTACTGATCTGGAAGTGATTCTAGACATGTCAAAGCCCATCACTCTTTATTGTGATAATAGTGGTGTTGTGGCTAATTTCCGAGAGCCTCAGAGTCACAAACACATGAAACATATAGAGCAGAAGTATCATCTCATTCGCGAGATTGTGCATCGAAGGGACGTGATTATCACACAGATAGCTTCGGAGTACAATGTTGCTGATCCATTCACAAAAGCCCTCATGACTAAGGTATTCGAGCGTCACCTGCAAATATGGGTCTACGGGACAAGCCACATTTAGTTTAGAGCAAGTGGGAGATTTTGTACTGGGCACGTATTATGCCCTAATTTATTGTTTTGTGTACTTTTATATTAATGTGACTTGTATATTGTACATGCCACTAGCTTTAGGACAAGTGAGAGATTGTTAGGGTTGATGCCCTAAATTTCACGAGGTCATGTAGTTTGTAATTGTACCGTAGAAATATTTTATTTATTTAATAAAATATGAGATGTTTTATTTGACATTAAGTAGCATTAAACCCACAAACCAATAAACTAACATCAAAGGTTATCATATGTATCTCAAACATGTATGTAGAGACATACAAGCAGATCATGTTTCAATAACAACCTAAATGGTCTGTTGTAGATGGATAAAGTTGGGTACCTTATCCTGGTGACACTACGAGTACAACCCGCTTTGTAGATGTTACAATTGTTGTTAAATATTACAAAAGATCTAATCACGATCATTCGTGCGAAGACATGTGAGTAGGGATATTCTATACAAAGGAGTTTGTATAATCGAACCATGAAATGATTAATCTCATTATATAACGCCATTCATAATAGATACTTACATTTCACCAGGATGACCATAGGTGACATGACTTGAATCCTGAATGAGTTGTGAACTCCTGCCTATGAGAGCGGTCATTTAATTTATATAGGTGAGAGCGGCCAGATCGCCGATTCAATAAACCTACCATTTTGGTGATTCGTCTGATTAAGGGGCTGGGAACCTAGCTACACAAGACAAAATTCACTCATTCCTCAAGATCGGGAAAAGTAGGTAAATTACTCCCTTAAGGGTGGATTCTAGGGCTTGAACAATGTGATGCCACACCCTCTCCTGGCCTGATAAGGGTTTAGTCATAGTTGGACTATGATTTATTGTTCATTAGAGAGATTAGTAGTACTTAAGGAGTTAGAGGTAACTACAGGAGCAAAACATTAATTTTGGCCTAGTTGTACTTACGAGCAATTTGTGAAGGGTCGTCACAATGTTGACTGGTTTTATCCAATAGACATAGAAATATATATGTAGTGCAAAAAGTGCAACTGTCAATCTTTAGTAGAGTGCCCAACAGTTAATGGATGTTGAATAATATAATTAAATGAGTTTAATTAATTATTCAAATATCATTGGAGCTTCAAGCTATAGGTACATGAGGTCCCATTTGTAACTCAAGGGGGATTAAATGACGATCAATTTTAGATCAATTTGAATTGTTCAAATTAACTGAGAGAATTAAGTGTATGTGATATAATTAATTTAATTTGATTATATATATATGATATAATTACTATATTGTATTTGATACATTATAATATACATTTTATTTGAATAGGATTCAAATATTAATTATGTGAATTGGATTCATATAATTAAGTTTATAAATGGGATTTATATTAAATATTATTATTGAGAGAATTAAAACTATAGGTTATATTGTATGTGATACAATATTAAACCACAAGTTATATGTTATATATGATATAACATATAGTTATATACATATAATAAGTTGGTTACTATATATATGTATGTATGTATGTATGTATATACATACATATATAAATTAAAATTAAAATTATTTATTTTTTAATTTTGAAATTAAGGGAGGGAAATAACTTCCTTCCCATATTCTTTCTTGACCCACATATTGTGTGAGTGGTTGGAGGAGTTGCATTTTCTCCTTCTTCGTTGGTTGTGATAGAGGAGTGAACACAAAAGCGTTATGAAATTTTCTCTCTCAATTTCTCTTCTCCTCTCTAATCTATTATTTCCCTCACCAAAATCATAAAGCCCACAAAACTCCTGTGATTCTCATCTTAGAGAATACAAAGGACTCCTATTGGTGGTGGCCATTTTGGGTTAAATCAGGGTTTCGAGTTCATAACCATTTTGTATAGAGGAAATACATGAAGAAAAGTTCTTCAAGGGTTAGTAATTCTTATCCCTTTTCTTTTCTATCTAATTTATTTTAGCATCATGTAAAAGTTTAATTGAATGCATATTGTTTATGTTGGATTTTGATTCTTAGTTCTATAAAAATTGGGATTTGGGTCTGATCTCCGTTTTCGCTCAACGACCTTAACCGGTTCCTTCGATTTCGTGGTCCGGTTTTATACAAACTATTTATATAGAACATCCCCGCTCACGTGTCTCCACATGAATGATTAAGATTAGATCGTGTGTAGTACTTTAAACAATTGTAACGTCTACAAAACGAGTCGTATTTGTAGTGCACTAGGATAGAATACCCAACCTTATCCATCTGCTACAGACCGTTTAGGTTGTCTCTTAAACATAATCCACTTGTATGTCTCTACATACATGTTTAAGTTAAAGAAAACAACCTTGGATCTTAGTTTATTGATTTTGTGGGTTAATGCTACTAAATATCAAATAAAATACTACTTATTTTATTAAATAAATAAATTGTTTGTACATTACAATTACAAACTACAAGATCCATGAGATTTAAGGCATCAACCCCAACATAATCTACATAGGTGAGAGTGACCAGTTTTTTCGACTTAATATGTCTACCATTTTGGGGATTTGTTTGATTGGGGAGCTGGGAACGTAGTTACACAAAAAGGAATTCACTCATTCTATATAGTTAGAGTAAGTAGAGAAATTACTTCCTTAAGGGCTGATTCTGTGGCTTTAACAATGTGGCGTCACACCCTCTCCTGGTTCGAAAGGGGTTCGATTATAGTTGGACTATATCTTATTATTCATTAGAGGGATCAATGGTACTCAATTTCTTCTTCTTTTTGTTTTAAAGAATATTTTTTTAGTCCTTTTCAATGTGTGATTGTGTGCGGCCTAAGAAGCATAGATACAACAATAACACACTATATAATTCGTATATAAGAAGAAAATCCAAATTCAATAGGTATATGCAATTTTATGCTAAAAATGAAGTTTTGTAACGACCATACTTTCTTACTTGTTTCTAGGACGCTACTTTGTGCATGCATAGGCTTAGCAATACATTTTTTTCAAACAAATAAATAAAAGATCCGGAATTTTATTTAATAATGCTCAAATGAGAAAAGGTGAGAAAACATAAATAAATAATAATAAATAACATAAAACAAAATAAAAATTTACCGTTCGGGGTATCCCTAACCCAACTTTAAAATGAATAACAATTAAATAATCAAATAACAAAATTAAGGAATATTTCATGAGATCTTAAAACGCCAAACTCCTAAACTAGACTCCAAAACATGCCACTAAGTGTGGAAGCAGTAAGTCGTCCTACTGCCCAGGTTACGAATCTCTCTTTACCCTTGCCTGAAAAATATGAAAAGAAAAGGGTGAGTATAAAAGTATGCTCAGTAAGCAGCCCACTCAGTGATTTGTTAGTCTTTCCATTGAACTAAAGTACACGCTTTCATAAGTAGTGACCCCAAAGGTCACAAGTATAAACATAAGTGGTGGTTCTAAAAAGGACACCGTACATAAGCATAGGGTGTGGGCCCGAAGGCTCACAACATGCGATGTGCATAGCCCAATGGCAACACTAATAGTCACTAAAATCTCAAACAGACATAAACATACAATCAAGGCCATGAATCCTGACACTAACAGACATAAGCATGCAATCAAGGCCATGAATCATGCCAAGATCATCCAATAGCTCGCAAACTGCCCACCATCAAACTTTATCCCATTTTACTCATACATCAAACTTGGTAACGACATACGGTGACATAAGAATTTTCCTTCTAACCAGCAGGCTTATCAAAATATTTTATTCCAACCTAGGAATCAACACGTAACACATGATTGTGATTGAGGGCAAAACCGACAGTAAACCACTTACCTCGGGATATCGAACTGTCCCAAAACAAACCCTTACTCCGCTTGGAATCTTCCTTCACCGCCGCACGTTCCCGAAACCAACCATAAATTCCATGGTAAAGATTAGCTTTGGCCCAAGAATCCCAAATGACGATGGGATGCCAAAAAGGGAATCGAAACTTACCCCAACAAAAAGATCGGATGGAACCACCACGATCCGATGGTAACCAGAACCGGCCGCGCCAAGACTGACGGACGACGCTTGAGTTTAGACCAGCAACTGGCGGACGGGGAGGACGACGCGGCTCGAAGAGAAGGACGTGGCTTCGATTCGTGACTTCAGCTCATCGATCGTCGTTTCAGGTCAACGGATCGATGTGGGCGCAGCAGGTTCGCAACTTCGGATCGACGGACAGGGAAGAATGGCGACTGGCGAGCACGGACTTGGTCGACGATGAAGATGAGCACGGCTGTGAGCGATCTGACCTATGGCGGCTCTTCGTGTGGCTGGAAGCAGGAGATCTGCCGGAAAAAGAAGAAAAAAACTCTGAAGGGTGGCGGTGACTGGTTGGTAGAGAAGAGGAAGAATGAGGGTTTCTTTTTCTTTATTAATTTCTTTTTCTGCTACATGCTTCCCAAACCCTATTTAAAACAATTACCAAATCCTCAACACTACTTCTTTTTAGGAAAATGGTAAAACAACCACTAAATAAATTATTATTATTATTATTTTCTTACCTAGATTTTGGGGCGTTACAACCTTCCATCCTTAAGAAACTTTCGTCCTCAAAAGTTCTAGTCCTAGAAGATCTTTGGATGCATTGTTCTCATATCGTCCTCTTGCTCTCAAGTTGCTTCCTCAAATTGATGATTCTACCACAGAACCTTCACTAGTGGAACCTCCTTGCTGCACAAAACTTTTACCTCCCTGGCCACAAATTGCACAAGCTTCTCCTCGTAACTCAAGTTTTCATTCAGCTGTAAGGGCTCAAAGTCCATTACATGAGACGGGTCCGTTAAATACTTCCTCAACATGGAGACATGAAAGATATTATGGACTGCTGAGAGAGATGGTGGCAAGGCTAAGCGATAAACCACAGGGCCCTCGCTCCAAGGTCTCGAATGACCCTACAAAACGTGGACTTAG
>NC_052350.1:10059626-10090245 GCF_009727055.1 Benincasa hispida
CTTGACATTCCTTTCATCTCGGACACCCTTCATTGGTGCCACTTTCAGGAACACTTTGTCCCTGCCTCGAACTCAAGATCTTTACGCCTAACATCAGCGTAACTTTTCTGGCTACTTTGCGTTGCTAGCATTCGAGTCTTGATCTTTTGGCATGGCTTCATTTGTCAACTAACTTAGTTCCCATAAGTTTCCTCTCCCAATCTCACCCCAGCAAATTGGAGACCTGCAACCTCTACTGTAAAGAGCTTCAAATGGCGTCATGCAATGGTAGCCTGATAGCTATTATTATAAAGCAAACTCTGCCAAATACAAGTGAAGAGTCCCAACCCCCTGAGAATTCCAACGCACAAGCGGTGCAACATGTCCTTCAATGTTTAATTCAAACGTTCTATTTGCCCATCAGTTTGGGGGTGAAGGCTGTACTGAAGTTTAACCGCGACCCTAAGGCTGTCTGGAGGCTCTTCCAAAAAATTGGAGGTGAAACGAGGGTCCATGTCGGACACAATCGATACTGGCACGCCATGAAATCATATTATCTCCTTCATATTATCTCAAGATTGGTTGCACTGTCAACTGAGCTAGCTGCGAAATGACTTCCCCCACTGCCATCGTAATCTCTGCTCACTCCAAATCCTTACGCAACTGAACCTGCTTAGTGATCAAGGCGGCCGAATGAACGAATTTTCGACTGAGGGCATCGGCTATCACATTCGCCTTACCTGGATGGTAGAGGATCTCACAGTCGTAATCTTTTACTAACTCGAGCCACCTGCGTTGCCTCATGTTTAACTCTTTCTGGGTGAAGAAGTATTTCAGACTCTTGTGGTCGGTGAAAACCTGGAACTTTTCCCCATACAAGTAGTGCCTATAGATCTTCAGGGCAAACACCACTGATGCCAATTCCAAGGGTAGTTTCGCTCATGGTTTTTCAACTGGTAGGAGGCATAGGCGACCACTCTACCCTGTTGCATAAGCACACAACCCAAACCTTTCTTAGAAGCATCACTGTAGATCACGAAATTCCCGAAGCTGTCTGGTATGGTAAGAACTAGTGCTGAAACCAACCTCTGGTTGAGGTCCTAAAAATTGTCCGCACAATCTTTGCTCCAAACAAACGAAGTTCCCTTCCTAGTTAACTGAGTCAACGGTGTGGCCATACTAGAGAAATTTTCTACAAACCTACGATAGTACCCAACCAACCCCAAGAAACTGCGTACCTCGCTTACCGTCGTAGGGTGGGGCCAATTGGTAACGACCTCAACCTTAGCTGGATCCACTGAAACCTCATCCTTCGACACGTGCCCAAGAAAGAACAACTTTAGAAGCCAAAACTCGCATTAGAAAACTTTGCATACATTTTGTTTT
Organism: Benincasa hispida; assembly: GCF_009727055.1. Classification (NCBI taxonomy): domain Eukaryota; kingdom Viridiplantae; phylum Streptophyta; class Magnoliopsida; order Cucurbitales; family Cucurbitaceae; genus Benincasa; species Benincasa hispida. Next base: position 10,060,992 of record NC_052350.1, read on the forward strand.
CCTTCAGCGTTCCTAGGACCTTCCGAAGATGTTCCTCGTGTTCCACATCTCTCTTGGAATAGACCAAGATGTCATCAATGAAAACGGTTACAAAGGTATCCAGGAAGTCCTTGAACACCCGGTTCATCAAATCCATGAATACTGCTGGAGCATTGGTCAGACCAAAAGACATTATAATGAACTCATAATGCCCGTATCTGTATTGAAATGCAGTCTTCGGGATATCACTGTCTCTGATCCTCAGCTAATAGTAACCTGATCGTAGGTCAATCTTGGAAAATATAGTAGCACCCTGTAGCTGGTCAAACAGGTCATCGATTCTAGGAAACGGGTACTTATTCTTGATGGTCACTTTATTCAATTCCCTGTAGTCTATGCATAAACGTAACGACCTATCATTTTTCTTCACAAACAACACTGGTGCACCCCACGGAGAAACACTGGGTCGTATGAACCCTTTATCAAGCAATTTCTGCAATTGGATCTTTAGTTCTTTCAATTCTGTTGAAGCCATTATGTACGGAGCTTTGGATATAGGAATAGTGTCTGGCTTTAGTTCGATCGCAAAATCAATCTCCCTTGGTGGAGGTAATCCTAGAAGTTCTTCTGGAAATACATCAGGATAATCTCTTACAACTGGCTCAGAGGTTAGAGCAATCTCGGTTTCTCCTTTGTCAACTACGTTAGCCAAGATACTCCAGACACTTTGGTTAATCAACCTCTTGGCCTTTACCGTTGAAATCACTTTAGGTAAAACTACCGTACTGACCCTTTGAACTTAAAACTGGCTTCCCTAGGGGGGGAGGGGGTTAAAATTCACCTCCTTGCAAGAATAGTCTATACTAGCATGGTTGGCAGCCAACCAATCCATACCTAGAATTACATCAAAGTCACACATGTCTAATATTGTCAGAGTTACATCAAGGGTGTGGTTCGATATTTCCAACTGACACGCTTTTATCTTCTCACTTGCTATCATAATCTCTCCTGACGGTGTAAACATTGATAAAACATAACCCAAGGATTCTAAACTAACATAGCATGTCTTACGAACAACGATGAAATGAAAGAGTGCGATGAGCCAGACTCAAACAATGCCAAGGCATAGTGCCCCAAGATTGGGAGCGTACCTGTCACTACTGTTCCTGAATGCTCAGATTCTCGACGACTGGTGGCATAGACCCGACCCTGCTGTTGCTATCGGCTTGAACTACCCTGATGCGAACTCGGGGGCTGACTCCCCGCACTTCCAAAACTACTATTAGGGCATTGGTCCGCTGTATGCCTTGTTTGCTTGCATCTGAAACAAGTCCCCGTGCCAATGAGACAACGTCCCTAATGACGTTTCCCGCACGACTTACACACTGGTCTTTCCCTCCAAACTCCTCCTGAAGCAGTAGCCTGCCGTTAGGTGTGCCCTACCGACCTGCTCGTACTCTGAACTTTATGTGGAGGTCCCAAAGCTTTCTGCTCAACTTTCCTCTTCTAGTTAGGAGCCGATTTCTCCGTCAAGGACCTCAGGAACTCTATCCCTGAAGGACAACCCACGCGTACTGCCTCTCCGAAGGCTGTGGCGTAGGTGGGAGGCTTTAGAGCTTGCACCACATCCCAGAGTCCTTGCACAAACCTTTCAACCCTTTTTGCTTCAGTAGACACTAGATCAAGAGCGAAGCAAGACAATTTGTCAAACTCCTCCTCATACTCTTCTACTGTCATGGTCCCCTGCTTCAGATTCATGAACTCAACCTGTTTGTTGTACCTCACGTGAACAGAGAAGTACTTAGCATTATCAATGAACTGGTCTGACCTGGCTTGGCCTCCACTAGCTTCTATCATTCTCTCAACTGAGCGCCACCAGCGCTTGGCATTATCGATGAGAACGAAAGTGGCACACTACAGCTTTTGCTCCTCTAGATACCTCATGTACTGAAAAATCCCCTCTACAGTGGACAACCACAATTATGCATTTGTGGGGTTTTTTAGGGACCCGTTAAACATCGGGGGATCATACTTCTTGAAATCCCTTAGGTATCTAACCTCCAAGAAGGGTCTGCCATAATCTTATTCGCGACCCTATCTTGATTTTGAATTGGTGGTAACAGGACTGACGAGAATGACGCCTGCTGTGACTGGGCGTGTTGAGCTATCTGCTCGGCCACCATACCCCTTAATTGTTCTACTACGGCCTGCATGACGACATTCGCAATAGGTGCATCCATAGCCGTATATTCTATTGGAATTTCTGAGGATGACAGTCCTGGCGGGGGCACAGTCGAAGCTCGAGGCCCGCTTCTTGGTCTAACCTTCTGCCAAGTTGACCTAGAAGGGTCACGAGGTGGCGAGTCTCGCACCTCTTGGCTTTGCGCCTCAGGTTCTTGCATGTCAGGGTCTCGTTCCCCAACTACTTTCTTACCTCGACTGCCCCTCCCTCTAATTCGTGGTGCCATACCTGATAACCACAGGCAACGCTTTAATAAACGCTAACAGAGTAAACCATCAAACGACTGCACAACAGGTAATATTTCATACATATTTCCCTAAAGGACTTTAAACAACCTACCTGGCGATGACGAAAGATCCATTTGTGGCCATAAGGAACAACTTGGACTCACGATGTAAGTCAGTCTACAGATCCTAAAACTTAAACTCTGATACCAACTGTAACGACCCTATTTTCTTACTTGTTTCTAGGACGCTACTTTATGCATGCATAGGCTTAGCAATACAATTTTTTTTTAAACAAATAAATAAAATAGCCGAAATTTTATTTAATAATGCACGAATGAGCAATAAATAATAAAAAATAAAATAAAATAAAAAATTACCATTCGAGGTACCCCTAATCCAACTTTAAAATGAATAATAATTAAATAATCAAATAACAAAATTAATGAATATTTCATGAGAGCTTAAAACGCCTAACTCCTAAACCAGACTCCAAAACATGCCACTAAGTATGGAAGCAGTAAGTCGTCCTAATGGTCAGGTCACGGATCTCTCTTGTCATGCGCCGGTCTATCATTACCCTTACCTAAAAAATATGAAAAGAAAAGGGTGAGTATAAAATTATACTCAGTAAGCAGCCCACTACTGAGCCCACTCAGTGATCTATTAGTCTTTCCATTGGACCAAAGTGCACAAGGACATTATAGACGTAGGCATAGGCATAAGGGGCGAACTCGAAGACACGCTTTCATAAGTAGTGACTCCAAAGGTCACAGGCATAAACATAAGNCATAGGGTGTGGGCTCGAAGGCTCACAACATGCGATGTGCATAGCCCAATGGTAACACTAACAGTCACTAAAATCTCAAACAGATATAAGCATGCAATCAAGGCCATGAATCTCGACACTAACAGTCATTAAAATCTCAAACAGACATAAGCATGCAATCAAGGCCATGAATCATGCCAAGATCATCCAATAGCTCGCAAACTGCCCACCATCAAACTTTATCACATTTTACTCATACATCAAACTTGCCAACGACATACCACAACGACATAAGGTGACATGAGAATTTTCCTTCTGACCAACAGGCTTATCGAATTATTTTATTCCAACCTAGGAATCAACACGTAACATATGCTTGTGATTGAGGGCAAAACTGGCAGTAAACCACTTACCTCGGGATATCGAACTGTCCCAAAACAAACCCTTACTTCGTTTGGAATCTTCCTTCACCGCCACACGTTCCTAACCACAAATTCCATGGGTAAAGATTAGCTTTGGCCCAAGAATTCCAAATGACGATGGGATGCCAAAAAAGGAACCGAAACTTACCCCAATAGAAAGATCGGACGGAACCACCATAATTTGACGGTAACCAGAACCAGCTGCGCCAAGACCGACGGACGATGCTTAGGTTTAGATCGACGGCTAGCGGATGGGGGTTTCTTTTTCCTACCTCTTTTTAGGAAAAGGGTAAAACAACCACTAAATAAATTATTGTTAATATTATTTTCTTACCTAGATTTTGGGGCATTTTAGCATATATATATATATGGGTATCGTAATTAAAATGTGAGGTAGGAAAATCGAACCTCAAACCTTGAGGACGATAGTACGGCACTATGCCAGTTAAGCTACGCTCTTGTTAGCGTTTGAACAAATATTGGATGTTACGAATGAGTGTGAACTTAATTTGCAAGTAGTTAAAGTGATTGTTTTCCTTTAATTAAAGCCATTGAGTTACTCAAGCAATGCCTCCTAAATAGGAAGGAGGTGACTTAATGACTCAGTGAGGATGATTAAAGGAGAACGTTACTCGTAGTGGTATTTTAGTTTTCTTTTTTTTTTTTCCTTTTTTTTTTATAAAAAACTTCCACCAATTCAAGATTTATTGAAAGTACAATAATAAAGTTGAACATTTGAAAGTATAGTGAACAAACTCTACATGGAGAAAATGATATTAAAAAATAATAAATAAAACAAAATATTTATAATTTAGACATCGTTTGGTAACCATTTTGTTTTTTGTTTTTGCTTTTGAAAATTAAGTCTATAAACACTTTTATCTTCAAATTTCTTCATTTGTTATATACTTTTTACCAATGATTTAAAAACACAAAGTCAAGTTTTGAGGAAAAAAATAGTTTTCAAAAATTTGTTTTTGGAATTTGGCAAAAAATTTATTGTACTTAAATAAGATGCAAATTATTGTAAGAAATGTAGATCACGGGATGAAATAAGCTAAATTTTAAAAAACAAAAATAGAAAATCAAATGGTTATTAAACCCGGTGTTTTTTAATCTGGGTTTGAAAAACAGGTGAACTTTGGATTTTTATTTTTATTTTTTTCCTTTTCTTTTTCTTAATCTCGTGGGAGAAAAGAAATTAAGATCGAAATGAAAATACAACTTAAACCCTAAACCCCTAGCCTCTGTCTGTCTCTCTCCGCTCTTTACCGTTCTTCAGCTCGCAAAGCCCAACCCCTCCCCCGTGAGTTCCACCGGTCTTTATTTTCCAGTGTTTGTATAACCATCGCCGTCTAGCGCAGCCCAGCCGTCGCTGTTCTTCCCAGCCGGTCTTCGGTGTCGTTACAGCCGTGGTCAGACGCCGTTCGGTGTTGGCAGAGGGGTGGGTGAATCGTTTTCTTCCTCTGTTTTAATGAGTTTTCGAAACCTTTCATTCCCCTTGCCCTCTTGGACTGATCTATTGTTTACCCAGGGTGCTTTGGCTTCAGAAATCTTGAAGTCGAGGAGTTTCCCTGCTGTCCAGCAAGCTGTTGGAGAAATTCTTCTAGTGTCGTTCGGTAAGTTGAGTTCTGGGCCTTTCAATCTGTTTCAGTGCTGGAAATTTGTGTAGAATCTGAAATTTTGACTTCTGCGTAGGTTCAAAACGTTGTTGGTGGTGTTGAGAAGGCTTGGAGTCTAAATTACGTTTGGGTAAAGTTATTTTGGAGATCTAAGATAACTATTACAGTAACGTTTTGGGACTGAATTGTTAAGTGGTGTTGATGTTCTGTTTTCTTTGAAATTAGATAAAGGATTTCGTAGTGGAAGAAGGCATTTGTTGGATTTGGATTTCGGTTGAGGTAAGTGACTTATTGTTGAAATTGTGTAAGGCTATTTTGGGCATCATTGTATGTTGTTATGTGATTTCTTGAGATTACCATAAGATACATCAGCATTGTATTTGGATTTTGTTACCATTTAAATGCAGAGACACATGAATGTTATTTATGAAAACTCTCCTAATTGACAAGATATGAGTTGTATATGTTATGATTTATGAATGTCACAAATATCATGTTATGTGTGATATAGATGTATGTATGGGTGTGAAACCCATTATGTTGTGTATACACTATGAAGAATGATTGTCTTTTTGGGACCTCAAGCATGCCTGAAAATGATGCACACCTAAAGAGGCCCTAGGTGTATGAAAGAGATGCACGCTTAATGTTGCATAAAGAGATGTTCGTAGAATTATGTGTACGAAAGAGGTGCACATACCGAGATTAAGGAAAATGAGTGGATGCTAGAAAAGTAAAGAATAGGTCCCACTGTAGAAAACTTGCATCTTGCTTTTGTATGTTCATGACCCATCCCCAACAACGGCCAGAACTTTCTTTTCAGATAAGAATAAAACAACCTAGACTGGTAGCAGAGACATCCTAGTGCCATAGGAGATATCTTGTTTCTTTTGTTTAGAATCTATTCGAACTGTTTCTGTGTTTAATTGAAGTCTCATTTCCTGACAAGGATGTTTCATTTTGCTTATTTTGGTTATGTTAAAGAGTTTGGAGGTTTTCTGATATTTTCTTCGGGTTCCTAAAATTGAAGCTTGAAATGATTTGTCTATAAGTGTCTAGGCTAGCTTAGATCTTTAGGACCTTTTTATTGTTTCAGGATCCTTTCGAATAATTTAGGAGCACTTTACGTAATTGGGATATTCTACCTATTGGATTTGTTTGTTGTGTCATGTGTGTTGGTATGCTGTGTTGTTTAATAGCCTAAAAATAGGGGGAGTTACACACACGATTCTTCTTATATCTCCCGATGAGTCCAATAAAACCCAAATCAACATATTGAATCATCGATCAATTCAAAATTGATTTAATCAAATTGTGCATTGGTTTCATTGTACTGAAATTATTAGTCGACTCTCGGTTTTAATAGAAATTAGAAGAACTGATGTCATGGACCGTGCAAACCCATACAAAAAGCTCAGTAACCCATAATATTTGATGATTTGTTGCAGAACCTCAAATCCTTGAACTCCTCGCTTGGATTTATTGATCTTGTTTCTAATTACAGACTGGGGGTTTGGAATGAGGAGCATATTGCTGAAAGATCAGTAATACTTGTTTGTATTACTTTTTTCTTTTTCTATGATTAAACTCACCATTTATTTTGTTTCTGGAAGGAGTGGAAGTGTGGAATTGAGAGTAACCCTTTTGAAGTTTGGAATCCTGTCTAATCTGTCCTAAGAAGACAAGATTTCAAATTCCTTACCATTTTCCCCAAACAGAGTTAGGTCTTCTATCTCCATGAAGGAAACTGAACTATTTTTGATAAATCTCAAGAATCTTATGCTCACCTTATGTTTTGTTGAGCTTTCCAGCTGCTGTTGGAAGAATTGTATTTTTATTTATCATCAAGTTGTATCTCCGTTGATGTGTTTTGTGATATGTACCAGCGTCCAAGGCCAGGGGATCTGATCTACTCACCGTGTTCACTTGTTTTAGTTTAACTAGTTACTGTTATAATTCTGTTGTCAAGATCTCTATGTAAAGAGTCTTGAAATGCTCTTGAAATACATTGAATATTCTGAATAATATTCTACCGATGAATGTCTATATATATCTCTAATTTCAAGAAGTGCAAAGTAGTCTGAAATTTCTTTATTGAAGTTAATTGACTTATTTGATATTTCATATTAACATGAGATGTCAAATGACAGATTTTTCTTTTACGTTCAGCAGAGGTCAATGGAGGCAGAGAAAGCGGTTCTTCCTACCACTGAAGCTGGTCTTAAACCACTTCACTTTCTCAAATCTACAGACCCGCCTCTCTGGCTTGCTCCAAGCCCTTCCCTATCTGAAGTTGCTCGCCTTGCCTCACAGAATTTATTTTCTATGCTGAAACCATTCAGTCCTAAATCTCCATTCGATCATCTCCTGGTTGATGGATTTGATGCTGAGCAGATATGGCAACAAATTGACCTCCAATCACAACCTCTTTTGGCAAGTGTTCGCCGGGATTTGAAGCGGTTTGAGAAGAATCCAGAAGCAATTTCAAACCTGAAGGTTTCTTTGGAGGGTAAGAAGAAGGTTATTCCAGAGATGGCTATAGGGTTGGGGGAAGAAGGTGATGATTTTGAAGAGGATATAAAGGAGTTTGATGAAGAAGAAGACGAGGATGAGGAGGAAGAAGAAGACGAGGATGAGGAGGAAGAAGAAGAGGATGACGAAGAAGATGGAGACACTGAGGAAAGAGAGAAGGAAGAGAGTGAAGATGAAGTTGAGGGAGAAGAAGGTAGTGGTGGGATTGAGGATGGATTTTTGAAAATAAAAGAGCTAGAGGAGTTTATGGAGGAGGATGAGGTAAGAGAATATGGTTTACAGAAGAAGAAAGATGGTAAGAAGGAAAAGAAACAGAGGAAGACAGAAGAAGAATCTGAGGATGACGAAGATGGTGAGGTGAAGGCACATTGCTTAGTCAAACTGATCATATTGTTTTGCTACTAATGAGGGTTTATTGTTCGTGATATTATTACTTGTTGCAGAATTTATTAATTTAAGATGCTTGCTGTTTTGGTAATTTAAAGTTGGCTATTATCTTCCTTTGTAGCTTGGGGATTTTGACCTCCATGGTGAGGAGGATGAAGATTCTAGCAAACTGGAAAAGGCGAGGTATGTGTGGGGTCAATTTTGCTTCCATATGCTTGTAAATGACAAACTCCTTAAAGTGATAAAAGTACTTCATCGTATTGTGTATAGTTTCACTGTCATGCTACTAGTCTAGCGTAATAGTCTTTATTTTTAAAGTAATTTCAACATCCTTCCCAAGTTGGACTTATGAGTTATAGTTATTATCAAATGCAATGGATGACGCTATTGTTGGTAGAAGTTTACGTGCATTTGTACTTAAACCGACAGTAATTAGTAATTGATTTTAGGACGTCTTATCTATATGGTTTTGAAGGGAAAAAAAAAAATTGACGCTGTCAAGAAGGATCAAGTTGTTTTAGATTTCTTAGTTACATTATTGTGTGACAATAGGATCTTCTCACTTCCCAGGGTACGCAGTTTTGCCATTCAATTTTCCTTTTGCAGTAGACTGACCATCATCTCTATACTCTACTAATGTAATAATTTTTTCATTGCATCAATGCCGTTATAGTTAATGTCTGATATCTCATGATCTCTTTGCCAATTTAATTAAATGGTGAAAAAGTTCGTCATCCAATGACCTCTCTCTAGTTGCTTCCGTCAAAAAACTTTCATAATATCGAGTCTTCACTTCATTTTTCCTTTGAACTTGTTAATTGAGAAATTGATCCGAAATCGTGTCATGATACTCAAATTTTCACGATTATTGTGATTCTTCTTAAAGTTTCAATAAACCTAAGGATGTTCTATTTTTTACTTTTAAATTTTAGCTTTCAATAGATGTGAATCTACATTTCCGCCCCCCCCCCCTCTCCAGATATGAAGACTTTTTTGGTGCTAAAAAGAAGAATCTTGGGAGAAGAAAATCTAAATTGACAAATGGGTCAGATTCTGAACTTTCAGATTCAGGTGATGAAGAGGAAGATAATGAAGCACATGCAGAACAGGTACATATCTTCTTCCACAATTTCAGTTTGTAATTCTAAATTGTTAGGTGTTCTACTTGTGAATACTCATTTTAGTTTCTAATTTTGAGTTACATATATAGAAGTCAGAAAACCTTTCAACTCATCAAAAACAACTTAAGAAGCTTCAATCTGAAATAGAGCTGATGGAGAAAGCAAACTTAGAGCCAAAAACGTGGACCATGCAGGGAGAGGTAAAGTCGCCATTTTCTTGGTTTTCTTACTTTATATGATATATTGTCATTCCAAGGCATTTTTATCTACAATTTCAATAATAGGTAACTGCCGCAAAAAGACCTAAGAATAGTGCTCTGGAAGTTGATCTGGATTTTGAACACAATGTGAGACCACCACCAGTAATCACAGAAGAAGTTACAGCAACATTGGAAGAGATGATCCAGAAAAGGATCCTTGAGGTACATTTAAAAAATAAAATAAAAATAAAAATGAATAAATTGATTGCTTCTCTTCTCTGAACGAGAAGTTGTAATGATTTTGATGTTAGTGATTGTTCACATGTTCTTACAGTTTAGTTCGGTCAATATGATAGCGCATTTCTTCTCACTTAATCATACTTTATCTTATGAATAAAGAATAGGTGTCTAGATAAGTGGCAATATCCTACTCAAACCATATTCGTTTAAATAAGAAACAATTTATATTGATAATTTGATATAACGAAAATTGGATGCATATTAAAAAAAGAATGCATGTGGAGCCAAGAGAACAAGACGTGAAGAGCTTGATTTACAGTGGCCGTACTCATCTGCTAAGGATATTTGACCAGCATTGTCATATGCTTTGCTTTCAGGGGCGTTTTGACGAAGTTCAGAAAGCACCTAAACAACCTACTAAAGCACCCAGAGAAATCAAAGACTTGGTCAGTATCCTGTTATGAAATTCTTTTCTATGTGCTTTGCATAATATAGATAATGTGCATGTGTGTATTCATATATAGTGTTTTTCTTGATCAAGGAGTGTTTTTTTCCCTCTCTCTAAACAGGACGAGAATAAAAGCAAGAAAGGTCTTGGAGAAATATACGAGGTCTGTGTTTCTTCTAAAAAATGATGCATCATAAAGCACAATCCCTCACTGCCATGCCATCTCTTCCTACCGGATGTCTCTCTGTCATGGAATTTATTGATCTATTAATCTCATTTAATTTATTTTGATTTGAAAGATCTCAAGAGTCAGTCTTCCATTTTCTTTTCTTTTGCAGGAAGAGTATGTTGAAAAGACTAATTTGGCTAATGCCCAATCATCATTCACCGATGAAGCGAAGAAAGAGGTACAGTGCATCAAGTGTTTTTACCGATCTAATATTATGATTCTATTGGTATTTCTATGCAGATAATCTGATCAAACTATGTTAAATTTGGGTAGTCTGGAACATTTACTTTTAAACCTTTCCCCTGCGTATCTTTCTACAATGTCCTTAACTTGTCGTTGTCTCAAATCAGGCGAGCATACTTTTCAAGAAACTTTGCTCCAAGTTGGATGCTCTCTCCCATTACCACTATGCACCAAAACCGGTATATGCTTCTCATAAATTCTTGGAATGTTGTGATATATTGACCATTTTTCTGGTCATTTGCTCATCTAAATGCTAATTCTTTGCTCATAAAGGTTATAGAGGATATGTCTATATCAGTGAATGTCCCTGCTCTAGCAATGGAAGAGGTAACTGCTCTTTCTAGTTCTTATCTCGTGTGTATATGCAGCTGACTGCATGGGCTAAACTTTGATTTGTGTTCTCTGTGGTTAGGTTGCTCCTGTTGCTGTCTCGGATGCGGCGATGCTCGCTCCTGAGGAAGTTTTTGCTGGCAAAGGTGAAATCAAAGAAGCAGCAGAACTTACCCAATTCGACAGGAAGAGGAGGAGGGCCAACAAGAAAAGGAAATATAAAGGTAAAATAAAAATAAAAATAGAGGCTCTCGAATCCGTTGTCAAACGACTTGCCTACGTCCATAAAGGAATTACTCCCATGTTTCTAATAGTCTGAGTCTTACAGCTATGGTAGCCAAAAGAGACGCAAAGAAGGCAAAAAATACTACAGCTCCAAATGCCAATGAAGGTAATGTTTGTTTAAACATTAACTTTTCATTGATTTTCTGGAACTATTGCAACCTCAGCTCTAACTATTTTCAAATTTTCAGGCCAATGAAGATTCTAAGTATTATTCAACAGTTCTAAAAGTCTTTTCCATCAACGCGTCGAGATCCCGAGAACCAAAAACTGAAAGGGAATGGAATTGGCTAGTTAATTTTGATGAGCTCGGAGGATCAAATGACTCGAGGACAGAGTCTTGAGTGTTCTTCTTACCCATTTTTTCACCTGTGGCTTCCATGAAAAGTATATTGGTAGGTTGAAAGATGATCTTATCAATGATCCTCACTGATTTGTGATTTTTTTTACAGACGTTTCCATCATAGGAGTTAACTACAGACAAATTGCAAGATAAATGTAAAAATCCTTCCTGAAATGAAGCTTAGAATTCTCCGTTTATTGCATTTTTTTAATTTAAAAAAAGTTGTACTTATATATAAATTAGATGTTAAATTTATATATTGAATTTCCTTTTTTTTTCCCTAATGGCCAGTTAGGGATTTCAATTGGTACGTGGTAAGATAGATTAATGTTGGGTGGTACTGATTTATTTTTTAATTCTAGGTTTTTATGCTGCTATTTAATTTATTGATGGTAATTCTAGGCATTGTTTGGTAATCATTTAGTTTTTTTTTTGTTTTTATTTTTGAAAGTTAAATTTATTTCATCTACACATTCTCTTATAATGATTTGCATCTTTTTGAGTACAATGTTTGGATTTTTAGTCCCTGTATGAACAAAATATGTATACAAATAATTTATAGAACAAACACCTAGTCTTTTTCCAAATTGGAGTTTTTGAGTGGCAAAGTAGCAATAGAGTTATCTTCTCGGGATTTGATCGTTATCTAGAAGAGAAAACATTTAAAAAGGAGGTGAGCTACTAGCCCAATGAGTGACTTAATTACAACATAGTTCTCATGCTTAAAATCTAAAACTGGAAAATTGAATATTGAAAACTTGCCAAGCAAACATGTATTCATAGTTCTCATGCTCAAAATCTAAAACTGGAAAATTGAATATTGAAAATTTGCCAAGCAAACATGTATAAAAACTTTTAATCATATCACGATTGAAACATAGCTAAGCTGATCTTGAGTTGAGAGAGAATACTTTTGCTCAATCACTCAACTTCAAACCTAGTCAAGAGAGAACCCTTTTGCTCAATCTTTTAATGTTAAATCTACCTACGTGCATGTAGTAATGACTAAGTATTGACATATCTTAGATACTATGGCCCGGATACCTTCTCAAATTCCTTCAGTATCGCTCCATTACCAAACATTCCCAAATATCTTCTCCAAGTTCTTCAATATCAGGTTGATAATAATCATCATAAAACTCATATTTAAAAAAAAAAAAATACATATTCTGGAAGTATGAGCATAATAGTCATATGCTTGACATCTTTCTCACAAAGCTTGAAACTACTAACGAATGCTACTTGAACATAAAGACTTGAAAACTGATGTCATGTCATGCTTTTATAAAACATTAGTTAGGCACGTGTTAGAAACTAATTTACTAAAACAACTATGTTTGAAAACATACCAATCATGAACATAAGCTTTTAGCATTGAAATCATAAGCTTCCAACGCATACTTTATGCAAACAAGCTCCTTATTACTTTAAAACATGCTTTAGAAGCTTTCTTTGAATTAGCATGCTTTAATCAAATATTCTAAAATTAGTTTGCTTGGAAAAACATACTTTAACATAAGTTAGCATGAGTAAAACTTTGAGTAAAACATAAATTTAACTAAACATTTAAGAAACATTCATTGTCACTCATTGTTTTGGCAATCGTCCTAGGATTGATAGGCTTCTCCTATTAGTGTTAATCCTGTGGACATAAATATTATGTTTAGTTACTAGCATAGATCTCCTTGTAAGACTAACTTATATACATAAGCTCACATTCAATCTTTATATAGGATTCATTCATCCTAACGCATACCTTAGGTGTCCAACACTTAGAAATTTCTTTGGGTTTTAAATCTTAGCTATGCGGCCAACTTGCTTCACCAACGCATACACCATGCGTTAACGCATATCCTTGGCGCTCCAAACAGCCATACACCAATACACACCTCGCTCAGCTTTGCGCTCATGACTTTAGCACACACCTACATGACCTATCGCACAAACCCAACGCATGCTTGTGTTTAGCCTAGCATTGCACGCGTGTCAACCTCTTGAGCTGCCAGCTCATACCTCCCAAGCAACTATCTGCTTATTCAAAATTTCTAGACTCAACTTTCAGCTCGAATTACTTATTTTCCAGACCTTATCATGAAAAATTTCCTTCTACAAAATTGTTTGAAATTGTCTTAACTAACTTACCTTAAAATTTGAGATCAGAACTCTGAAGAAACTCTTTAGAAAGAGACCCATGAGCAAAAGCAAGATCGTTCCAAATCCCATTGTGACAGAACATACACATTTACAATCAAACAATAATAGTTATGCAAAAACTCTAAATTACAACATGCTTCAAAAGAGAAATATAAGGTTCAAGAGCACTTACCCTTGAAGAACTATTTTTCTCATTCTCTCGAACTTACTGAAGGATCTCTTACCGAAGAGTTCCATGAGCATGTTTGGATTGCTCGATCTCACAGTGACCGAAATACAACAATATACATTCAACGCACAGTTATGCAAACAAATTTTAATTAACGGCATGCTATGAATAAGAAAATAACAAGGGAGTGAGTTGCCATACCAGTTGAAGATAATCTTCAAAACTTCAAAATTCACCGCAGTGGAAACCTCGTCCCAATCGTCAACTTAGCAGCATGCACAACCGCAAACTCATGATTGCAATGGGGACGACACCACTAGAAAAGAGCTCCGGGTATTCTCGGAGTGAGAACCCAAAGCGTGGTATTTGGTGAATTTAGTAGAGGAAGGAGGAAACACGGATCGTGTAGGCGATAAGAAAGTGGGAGGGAAAAGGACGCTATCACATAGCAAAATGCTTATTGTTTAGGAGAAGCTACACGATCGTGTAGGGTTTACTGAACGTTCGTTTAGGAAATGGTATACGATCGTTTAACAAAATCGGCACACTATACGATCATTTAGAGAAGCTATGCAATCGTGTAGGAAATAGTGTGCAATCGTTTAGGTGGAGAGGAGCTATCGTATAGGCTCTCGAAATGCTTAAGCGATCTTTTAGGTTTCTACCAACGTGCGCTCACTCTTTCTTTTGGACGACTATGACGGGCGATTCAAAATGAAACAATTTCATTTTTATTTCTTCGGTTACAATAATCGACGTTGCCCCACTAACCCACGTTCAAACGTGATTTTTGGATTAATTATCATATAAGTAACCAATTAAAATATTAATAAATATAATCATATTATATTTTTACCCTATAGTTTGATATCACATATCTACTATAGTATTTCCTCTCTACTTGATATAATTTATATCTAATTTCCTAAAAAATAATGTATCTCATATATTTAGCCAATTATATCATGTATAATTAACCAGTCCAATTATATCATATATAATTGAACTTCCTCTTGGCAATTTGAACATTTAAAATTAACCCAAACATTGGTTCTCAACTTTATCCAAGCTACCCAGGGGACCTAATGAACCTATGGCTCGAAGCTCCAATGGTCCGTAAATAGCTGACTAAACTCTTTAGCCACGAGATCCACCATCTGTTAACTGTCAGACATTCCACTACAGACCAACAGTTAAACTCTTCTTACCACAAATATATTTCTGTGTCCATCGGATATAACCAATCATGAGTACGATGACCCTTCACAGATGCTCGTAAGTACAGCTGAACCAAATTACCGTTATGCCCCTGTAGTTACATCTTACTCCTTAAGTACCACTGATTCCTCTAATGAACAATACAACATAGTCCAACTATGTGTGAACACCTCTTGGGCCTAGAGAAGGTGTGTGGCGCCACATCGTTCAAGCCCCGGAATCAGCCCTTAAGGGAGCTATCTATCTACTTACCTCTTCCTCGAGGAAGGACTGAATTCCATCTTGTGTAGCTAAGTTCCCAGCTCCCAAATCAGACCAATCCTCAAAATGGTAGGTTTGAATCGACGGCCTGGCCACTCACACCCATGCAAATCAAAGGACCGCCCTCAATGGCAGGAGTTCCCAACTCACTCAGGATTGAGGTCATGTTACCTATGGTCATTCTAGTGAAGTGAAGTCTCTGTCATGAACGGTGTTATATAACGAGACGTTAACACTTCGTGGTCAGGTCTTATACAAACTCTTTGTATAGGACGCCCCCGCTCGCATATCCCCAACACGAATGATCAGGATCAGACCATCTGTGACAAGTCACAACACTTGTGACCATTTCACAAAGCGGGCCGCATCCGTACCGTTACTAGGATAAGGTTTCCCTCATATATCCATATACTACAGACCATTTTGGTTATCACTCAAGACATGATCCACTTGTATGTCACCACATACATGCTTGAGTCACATACCTGTCTCTTATACACATCTAGATGTGTATAAGAGACAGCCTCAACCTTTTGAGGCGTCTTAGGACACATGTCATTAGACAAAGTGACTCCATACCTGAACGACAGTAGGCCCCTCTTGGAGTCCTGCATCGAGGACTTGAGCAATATCTTGTCAATGTACGATGCCTGAGATAGTGCTAGCACTTTGTTCTTACGATCCTGAAAGATCTGTATACCTAGAACAAACTGAGCCTCTCCCAAATCTTTCATTTGAAATTGGATCGCTAGCTAGTTCTTAACTGCAGTCAATAGACCTACATCATTCCCAAAGAGTAGGATATCATCTACATACAACACTAAGAAGACTACTGAAGCATTGATGATCTTCTTGTAGACACAAGGTTCATCGATGTTTTGGTCAAAGCCATATGACTTGATCGTAGTATCAAACCGTATGTTCCAAGATCGAGACGCATGTTTCAGTCTATAAATGGATCGATTCAGTTTGCAAACCTTTTGCTCTGAAACTTGGACTATGTGTAACGATAAAGATTAATTCTTTATTCTGCATGCATTGTGATGACGAACCATATAATCTCATGTTGCCATAAACTTGATGACTAAATTTTATAATATTTATCTTTATCTAACTCTAACGCATGGCTTGTGAATGAAATGAATGATGTGCTAAATGCGCTCAAGTGTTCTACGATAAAGATAATTTTATGCGATACTACGTTCTAAGTGTCTGCATTGATAGTGATATACTCGTAGTATGCGATGAAGTAGTGCGTGTCACAAGTTTCCTTGTGCTGAAACCAAGTATAATTCCAACGCAAGTTTCTTAGAGTGATTCGAAATCGAATACGGGGATTGTTGTCGTTAATGCGATGCTTATGTGATACATGCGACCGGTTTTAATTATGAATAAAGAATGTTGGTTTGTACAGAAATATAAATTACGATGAAGTAAAAATGCGTTGTAAAGTAAATATGCGTTGATAAAGTAAAGTCCTAAACTACTATGATACATGATACATGATACTGAGGTCGAGGACTGACTGTGAAGTTGTACAAAATAATCGATGTATGCAATGGAAAGTTTTATGAATGAAGCAGAAAGAGAAAGAGTAATGAGTAAAAACATCGCAAGTTTGTCAATCGTGTTAAGGATGTAACTAAGGTTCCGCTTTCCCTTGGTGTACACCTCTCAGTGATTGGCCGCGTTCTCATATGTCTATGGTGAAACAGAGATGAATGTGACGTACGCAAGGTTGTTTCTATCTCTGGAAATACTTCTCGCTTTAGTTAATGCATTCTTCCAACCTTCAATCGATAGGCGGAATAACATCTTCACTTCTGCTCTCACAGGTGAAGATGCCATCGAGCATGCTTTAGCTAAACTTAATTAATTCCTTAACACAAATTAACTCACTCGCTTAATTCTCGCTTTTTACCCTGGGGATTAAGAACACATCATGGAGAAAATGGATGATAAAAGTATGGAAAGAGACAGAAAGATGATAATGGTGACGATGATAACATTTAATTCTAAAATTAAGCGTTTATACATGTTGTGAATGAAGGATTAAAGAAGATGAATACAGAGGATGAAATAGAGAATAGAAACAAATACGGAAAGAGTGTCAACGTCTTGACACAGATCCCGATCGGAGATTTGCACTTGTCGGCGTATGGAAATGGTGGAGATGAAAGCTTTCCTCTCAAGCTTGCCTTCCCGGTAGAATTGACCTTTGCACAAAGCTTCAGCTTCGGGAATTGGAAGAATTCTCTGCTCAGAGTTCTCCTGGATTTACTCTGTAGTCGCTTTACACCAGCCTCTCTCTCAGTATCAGTATATCTCTATAACTATGTGTATCTGTATATGTATCAGTATATCACTATATCTGCATCTGTATATGTATCCTTCAGCAAATTTGAAGAAGCTATTTATAGGCGAGACCTTGGCTCTTTGAATTTGTGGTCCCCACTGTCTAATTATGGTAGTTCCTAAAATGGCGGAATGGAAAATTCCTTTCTGTTACGCAATCAATCTGTCAGAAATGCACAACTAAAAGCTGTACACTTGTCAGAATCGTCCGCGAATACGTTGCTCTTCACATCTTCGATCTATCGCCGCATGCGGTGTTGTTTTTTATTACCACATGCAGTTGAAGTTGCGTTGATCACTAAAGCTCAGGATCGATTGTCGCATGCTCCGTCATTGCGTTGATCATCTCTTCGTTCTTGATTGATGGGCGCATGTGATGTAGATGCGTTGTTTATTTTGTCTTCGAGCCATTAACGCATGCGGTGACTTATTTCCTGCAAAACAGAGACTGAAACATTCTATTTCGCCATCGTAATGGTGTTAGTGTGTGCTTTTACAACATTTCATAATTTTCGTATTTCTTAGCCAATTTGTATACTATCGTCGCATCTTTTCTTTTCTTTTTTTTTTTTCGCAATATCTAAATAAAACAACATAAATAACTTGTATTTCTACAAGTTATCACTATGAATCCCTTGAGTTGCACCATATAAATGGTCTCCTCAAGATTGCCATTCAGAAAAGCCGTCTTGATGTCCATTTGCCAGATCTCATAATTATAAGAAGCTGCAATAGACAGGAGGATGCAGATCGACTTTAACATGGCAACAGGCGAGAAAATATCCTCATAGTCGACTCCCTCTACCTGGGTATGACCCTTTTCTTTGAGCCTTGAATGTTTGTAACTTCCCATCAGCACCCCATTTGCGCTTGTAAATCCATTTACAACCTATAGGTCGAACCCCATCAGGCTGATCTACAAGATCCCATACTGAGTTGAAGTACATCGATTCCATCTCGAGATCCATGGCCTTGACCCATTCATCCCGGTCAACATTCTCCATTGCCTTCTTATAAGATAACAGATCCTTAATATCGGCATCTGCTACCATAGCAAGGATTTCCGTGAAACCCAAATAACGAATGGGTGGGTTCGCAACCCTCCCACTACGTCGAGTTTTCGTCAACTCTTGAGGTGGAACTTACCTACTAGATGAACTCCCATCAATAACTCTTGTTGATCTAGCAGGGTCTTCAACAACTCTTGTTGAAGTTTCAGTAGTTTCATTGGAAAGTTCACGCAACACGACTTTGCTTCGTGGACTGTGTTCCCTTATATGATCCTCCTCCAAGAAAGTAGCGTTTGTTGAAACAAACACCCTATTTTCCGTCGGATCATAAAAATAACCCCCTTGTGTACCTTTGGGGTAGCCCACAAAGAGGCATAACCTTAACCGTGGTTCCAACTTCTTTGGATTAGCCTCAAGCACATGTGCAGGGCAACCCTAAATGCGGAAGTGACATAAACTAGCTTTACGCTTGTTCCATAACTCCAGATGTGTTCTTGCAACACTCTTGGAGGGAACACGGTTGAGTATATATACCGTAGAGTCCACTGTGAAACCCTAAAACGAGTCCGGTAAGGAAGAGTAACTCATCATCGAGCGAACCATGTCTAACAAGGTCCTATTTCTCTTCTCCGCTACACCATTCTGCTGAGGTGTACCAGGCGCTGAGAGTTGGGAAACGATTCCATGTTCTAACAAATAGTCCTTGAATGCCAAGTCCAAAAACTCTCCACCTCGATTCGATCGAAGTGTTTTAATTCGTCTATCCAATGTGTTTCAACTTCAGCCTTGAACTCTTTGAACTTTTGAAAAGTTTCAAACTTCTGTTGCATAAGATAAACATACCCGTACTTTGAGTAATCATCAGTAAAACTGATAAAATACTCATAGCTACCTCAGGCTCGCACATTCATAGGACCACAAAGGTCAGAATGTACTAACTCAAGAGGCTCCTTGGCTCTATAACCTTTACCAGTAAAAGGTCGTTTAGTCATCTTACCCTAAAGGCAAGATTCGCACACTGGTAAAGATTTGTCTTCTAACTCACGTAGATGTCCATTCTTCACCAATCTCTCAATCCTATTGAGATTTATGTGCCTTAAACGAAGATACAAAGGTTGGGCATTTTCTTTTGGAGAAATACGTCAATGTTTTGATTGAATTACGACAGTTCTGAATAATTCAGAATTATGGAGGGAATTATTGGCTAACGACCTTAGCACATATAAATTCGATTCCAGATTTGCTGTGCAAATAAAAACACCATCTTTATGAATAAACGCTTTATCCACATTAAAAGAGATAGTATATTTACATTGCAATAAATACTTTAATGAAATAAGGTCTCTCTTTAGTTCAGGAACAATATATACATCGTTTAAAATAAAAAACCTATTCTATAAAGCTAACTGGAGTCCTCCCACTACCACTACTTAGATGACGTGCTCGGTGCCTACTCGCATCGTCATCTCACCAGCCTCCAACTGTCATCAAGATCTAATCCCAAGGAAGAACAAACATAATTAGTGGCACTCGAATCAATTATCCAGGCAGAATCACCATTCTCCACTAAACAAGTTTCAAGAAAAAGTAAATCACATTTACCTTTATCGGCCTTGGCCTTAGCCTTGGCTGCTTTCTTCTCTTTCAGATACCGATGACAGTTCCTCTTCCAGTGTCCATCTTGGTTATAGTGGAGATACTTTCCCTTAGCAACCTCTGGATGCCTTCTTGGGGCGATAGGCGGTGGGTTAGCAGGTGCCTTCCCTTTTCCCTTACCACCCTTCTTCTTCTTCTCCTTTGCAGAGTTGGAAGTAGAAGGTACAAACTTCGTTCCTGGAGGATGAAGCAACATTTTCCTCACTCTTCTACTCTTCTTACTTTTCAGTAAAGATTGGCATGTCTGCAACTTTTGAGGAGAGTTGTAAGGTTACATTTCACGTTGTTAAGAATCACATTGCTGACAAAAGGAAGGAAGCTCTCCGGCAAAGAATGCAGGATATTGCTAACCTTCCTGCCCTCATCGATGGTAGACCCATTCAACTCTGACACATTAAAATGGACCATCATGTTTAGCACATGTTCATGAACAGAGGTGCCTTCTTCCATTTTTGGAGTTGAATGTGTATTTAAAAGCCTCATGCATAAGCTGTTCAGACGGTTGTCCAAACATCCCCGCAGGGACTCCATGATCTCACGCGTTGAAACCATAGGCTCATGTTTCTTGGCCAAGACTTTAGAAATACTTGTCAAGATGTAGGCTTGGGCCTTCTCATTTTCCTTTGTCCATCGCTCGTATGCCTCCCAAACATTTCAAGCGGCATTCAGAGTTGGAATAGGAAGACAAGCCTCCGTGAGAGCGAACATGAGATCCTCGATGATCAAGTGTAAACCCCGAACTCTAAGTTTCCTAGATAAGCATGTTAGCCAAAGGAATGTTATATTAAATATTTAACCAATAGAAATCCATGTTATTTATAAGAGTTATGGAGGAAGGGAAGGAAAAACACATTAAATGAGAAGGTTCATTAATTGGCTTTGGCTGGAGGTATTAAATGTGGGGGTGACATGGCGGTTTAATCCTTGAACTTGGGAGGCGGCAGGAAGATTAAAAGGAAGTGAAACTTCAAAAGCTTGGTTTTGACAATTGGCATGAGCAAATTTAGTGAAATTGGTGCCATTTAAAATCTGGGAGAATCTAGTTTTCGAGGTTATCTTGCCGAAGAAAGATTGCAGGAGGAGAAGAACAAGAAGTAAAGAATTTGCAGAGGAAGCAGAATCTCGGATTAATCAGGGCCCGAGGTGAAGATTGGAAGCTTCAGGCCAAACTATAAGAAATCTTTGGCTGAAACTTTAAGGTAAGAAAGTTAATTAATTCTAAACAAGTTTATAGAAGGAAGTTTCTTGAAAAGAGTTTTGGATTTTGAGTTATGAATTTTTGAAGTTAAAATAGAGAATCTGTGCGGAAGCAGATAGCTGCTTGGGAAGAACAAGCAAACAGCTCACCGTGGAGAGCGAGAGCGAGATAAGAAGGATGAGGATCTCGCTCAGGATGATAATCTCACTGATTTTGTGATGAGGATCTCGCTCAAGAAGGAAATATGGTTAGAATTGTGGGCTGAATCTCACTGGTGAGGAAGCAAAGCTTGTTAGAGGAGGTGAGTATCGCTAGGATGAAAGTGTTGCTAGGAAAAGCTTGATCTCGCTCATGATGAGGATCTCGCTCATGAGGACCTCGCTCATGATGAGGATCTCGCTCATGAGGATGAATTCACTCATGTTAATCATCTCGCTAGTAATGCTGTCTTTGTTGATGGAAGTTCCATTAGTAAATGAACTATTTGAGGTATTTTGCTAAGAATTTTAAGTAGTTTAACCGGGAATTATGTCCTTTCGGGCCAAAAAGAGCTAGGAGAGGCGTATAAACCGTTAAGAGCCCCGACGAGCTGTGAGTGACTAAATGAACTTAATGCTTTCAATACTTATGCATATAAGGCCAAGTAAGTTACAGTGATATTAATGATGAATTTATATTCCCTCAAGCAACAAATGATTAATGAATAGCTTAACGTATCTACCCCGACTTGTATATGTTTAACACAGGCCAAGGTATATTATGAAATCATTACAAAAGTTAAGTTTCTAATGTTGAAATATGCTTCCTAGCGGAAGGCTATGATTGAATGAGTTCTTGTGTAAATGACATGCAATGAAACTTAATTTGATGCTACGAAATAACTCGATACTGAAGGACATGGAGAAGGTATCTGGGTAATAGTATCTAACGTATTGATGGTACTTAGAAAACTCCACGTGCACGTAGGTAGTTCTGAAAGGGAGGGCGAAGTATGGGTCTCTTGGCCAATAATAGACGTTGGGAGCTAGATCATTGTAGGCTCGTTCTCAACTAAGGAATAATGATATTTAATGATGTTTAAGAATGGTTTTCAATGCTATGTTGAGGAAAAGTTGCTTAAGAGGCTCATCGGTATATTTACATGTTTATAGTGATATAATGCTTGATGTAATATGATTCTATAGTCACTCACTGGGCTACTAGCTCACAGATTTTATGTGTTTCCTTTTTTTCAGGTAGCGGTCAGATTCCTCAATGTTGATCCTATTGCTGCTTGCCACTGAAAGGCCCGACTTATTAAGAAGACTTAGGTTGATTACCAGTTTATGTACACATATTTTGAGAGAGACTAGGGCATTGTTAGAGTTTTTTGGACCCATCTGTGGATATTTTTTCCCTTAGATGTTATGTCATGGTTGTATGCATGTGTTTATATAATATTATGTAGAACCTTAAGGAGGCATAATGTATGCATACATTTTTAATGTTTAATAGGTTGACATTTAGATTGGAAGGCTAAGGTGGTAAGTGCTGGCGGTAGGGCTAGTAACTACCACGGTCATATCCTCTTTCAAATTAAGAGGGAAATCTGGGAGGGGGTGTGACATCAGAATCGTCGTGATCATGTGTTTCCATATTACGAAATTATCGCCAGTATGTTTTTTGGCACTTAACAATGCTAATGTGGTTGTTGCCATTTTGAAAAAGTTGTTGAAAATACGAACAAAAATTTATTAGAATTTGCTAGACCACTTTTAAACCAATCAGTTTTGCAAAACAGTTTCAAGTACCCTAAGTTATAGACTTCTATTTTGCAATGATACCCTAGTGAGGCAGGACAAACGTCACCGGTGGGGTGATCAGTTGCCTCTTCGCTGGGATGAGACATTCTCAACCATTAGGCAGAACCAACTCTTGGAACTAAACCTAACAGCCACCATTTTTTGGTCCATAATCGTTAACCTTTAACTATTTCGCGTAAGTGTAACCCCTTGCTTTCGGTGCCAGAGTCCCGCCCTAATGAGCCCACTGTAAGGAAGAAATAGATTAGGACAAGAGTCTAAGTTACCTTATCCTCTTACAGAAGATCAAATAAAGAAACGCGCAAAACTTCCATCCTTTAGGGGGACACTCCCAATGTGCTTCGAGGCGATGCGCAGCAAGTTTATTCAACCTAACGAGGGAGACCGAGGGATATGTTGTCGCACTTCCCGCTCCCACTTACTATGAACACTCTCTCCATCCACCTCGATATTGAACTGCCTAAACACCATCCGTTAGTGGGACACGCCAAAGGTGCCGCAAGGCCGAGGGTAGATCTCACGGTGTGGACTATTTAGGAGAAACGTGAAAGGTTGAAGTGAAGCATCTTATGCCCCAAGTACCTCCCACTGAATGTTCTATCTAGGGTTCATTAACCTAGACAATCTGGCTACTGATTTTAGTCTAAGTCATCTTTTTAAACTCTGCACATAAACAATGTTTGTCTATGGAAAGTGAACAAGTTCAAGTAGTCACATTTAAACACTTTAATGGACTGTCCTTAACTTGCATGCATGCATCAAATCTATCTTATTCAACTTTCTAGGTAAGTTCCCAGGTAGGGGTGTTACGTTTCCATCAACTTAAATACCCCAGCCTAGACAGAACCCGCCTTAAACTGATTAAAAGATTAAAGTCTTAGAGTTGCTAATCATATTAGAATCGTGATCTTAGGTCTATGTTATCCAAGTTTTAAACACTTTAAAACCATGAATTAAACCTAAGTGAGCATGCATGTCTTTCTTATTTCTTTTAGTTCTAATTTCTTTTTAACTTTTAAAAAGAAACAACTAAAACCATTGCGCATAACGAGGTGTTTATAACATTTATAAAATAACCTATGGGTCATGCTTCATGCAATTTCCAGTCATTACTATATATAACTTTTATATAACACGTAACAACCAAGCAAACATGCTATCATTCATCTTTATACTATAACAATTATAATATAAAGATGATGCAGGTCAATGCTTTTAATGCATGCATAAATATAACTCTTATATTATACGATGCATGAGCATGCTCTTACATAATTAAAATCATGCTTCTCTAAATTATAACAATTACAATAAAGAGATGATGCATGACTATTGCATAATCTAAGGTGGGATTTAATATATGTGCATACCATATGACATATAAAAAACATACATCGCATGTAATAAATAAAGGATTAATGGACCGGGATGAGCCTTTACAAAAATCAAAATGAAATAACCCTATCTATTAAATTTTTCATCGAGCAAACCGATTCACAGGCGAACCGGATCTTGAACCGCTAGGAAGCTCCATCGTGTAGTAAACGCAATAGGTAGATGATCGTTCTGCGTGCACTAGACGATAGGAGCATTATTAAACGATCGCGTACACGATGACGAGGCCATAAAGCCTGATTGTCTATGCGATCACTTAGCGCGAAGACAGGTAAACGATTTACCTTGCGTTACTAAGCAATCTTTTAGTCAGTTACTAAGCGATGAAGCTTGCTGACCTAAACGATCGTCTAGCGCGCACGTGTTAAAAATACGCGAGCATCTTATCGTCTACACGATCCGATACTCTGCGATCGCTTACTCGATCGTCAAAACGATACGATCAACTCTTGATCGCATACCCCACCAGTTAACCGATGTGATCAATAGCGATCGTGTATTCCATCGACTTTACGATGCGATCAACAACAATCGCGTACCACATCTTCTGCACGATGCGATCAACCCTAGATCGCTTCCTTTCGTGAAGAATCGCAATGCTTGCCCAGAACTTCTTCAACGAACGACTCAAAACTTCAAATAAACTTTGAATATAGACTCGATAACAATTATTAATGCCTAAAAACGCAGGGGCCTTGAAAAATCGCAAATGTAAAAGGATCTAAATCAAACCGAGGCTTATCATCCTAAAAACATCCATTAATCCGCACATCCACAGAAAAGTTAACCATTAAACAATTTAGAAATGCACCCACCATGAAAGTAAATATCATTTCGTTGCAATAGATGAAATCAGAGTATCAGAACTTGGCTTTGATACCAATTGAAGAATCTTTTACCGAAGAGTTCCATGAGCACGTTCGGATCGCTCCGATCTCACAATGACCGAAATATAACAATATACATTCAACGCATAGTTATGCAATCAAATCTTAATTAATGGCATGCTATGAACAAGAAACTAACAAGGGGAATGAGTTGTCATACCAGTTGAAGACAATCTTCAAAACTTCAAAACTCACTGCAGCGGAAACCTCCACCCAATCGTCAACTTAGCAGCACGCACAACCGCAAACTCATGACCGCAACGGGGACAACTCCATCAGAAAAGAGCCCCAGATATTCTCGGAGAGAGAACCCAAAGCGTGGTTGATAACGGGCAGAAATGCACGTTATCATAGTACTAAGTTATTAAATAATGTTGGATTGCGTTGATAAAGTATGTTAAATTGCGTCTTTAAGCATAAATTCTATAATATTGTAGTTGCATGCGTTCAGCGCATTAGAACTATTGATTTTTGTATTTTTGTGCAGAATATGCGTTAACGCAATGCAAGATTGCGATCATAGGAAATTATCGGTCGAGCGCAACTTTATCGCAAGACTTTGCATTGATCGTGCTCACAAATATTCTCCCAAAAAAGATTGCTGCAACTTGGTCAGTGCAACATGGTGGGCGCATTCGGGTGAAAGGATAACTAAGAGCGATGGAACAGAAAGCTAATGACAGTGGATCCAAATTAAGTTGACAGCCGATAACGGTCACGAAGTACACTTAGCACTATCGGTGACAATCATTCGGCGCGTCAATGAGGAATTAAAGCTATCTCATGTGTACAACCGGGAAAGAGAAGCCTCCTTTCACCATTGATGCCCTATAAATACCAAGTACATTCTTCAGAAAAGGGGTTAATCAGTTGGCAAGTTAACTAGTTGCTTCTGTTCATAGTTTTCTTTTCCATTTTACGGCGGAGCAAGAGAAGAGTGGTGACGCCGGAGATCGCCCAAGACAACTCGAGAGAGACCCTTGGGGCGTAAGAGCAGAGAGTGGGCCGACTCACGCGAGAGCGAGAATATCTTTAGAGCACGAATAGAAACAGTGTAAACGCCTGGTAGCAAGAAATTGCTACCAGGCTCCTTACTATACTTGCATTGTTATTTTGTATTGCATCTTCATATCTATTCAATGGAAGTTCTATTTCTACATCTGCTCACTCTTAATACGCATGAGTAGTTGAATGGGTTGAGAAGAACTAAGCTAACATGACCTAGGAAGTTCATTGCTTGCGATTGTCTTATTCTATGCTGTGCAAAATACCCTTTAGAATTACTCGAGAGAGAATCTAAAGAAAGAACCTAATGTCTCGAGAGAGCTAGGTTAGAATCTAGACTCGAAAGAGCAAGATTAGGCTTGCATAAACAAGAGATAGGGACTTAGAGATAAGCTCTGTTTTTATGTGGACGCATATTTGTATGAATGTCATGTTGTCATCGCATAAATAGAGATAGAGGTTTATGTGTAAACCCTGTAGACTTATCACATATTTATCGCATGTATTCTAGCCTTAGAAGCCGTAGCATTCACGCTAAGAGGTGGTTTACTATTGTATGCATGTTTCATGATCGCAAGGCATGAATGCATTCTAGGGAGTGTTAGCTGAAACTTTTCTCAACCCATTCACCGCATATTTATCGTATTTTCCGTTACCAACTCTTTTCAAACTCCGCCACATTCGTTATTTGTTTTTATCAACGCAAACAAGAAACCCAACGATTTATTTATTTAGCTGGTTACTGCAAGTCTTCGTAAAAATCACCAACACAACTATTTTCACAAGTCCCTGTGTTCGACCCTGGCTTACCAGGAAACTCAGGGGGATTTACACTTGAATTTTGCTGGGGAAACTTGAGTGCACAACGCAATTCCATCAACGGATATCATCCATATTTCCATTCAATAAAATAACGCATCATGGTCTTTGGTGAATTTAGTAGAGGAAGGAGGAAACACGGATCGTGTAGGCGATAAGCAAGTGGGAGGGAAAAAGACGCTATCGCATAGAAAAATACTTATCGTTTAGGAGAAGCTACACGATCATGTAGGTTTTACTGAACGATCGTTTAGGAAATGGTATATGATCGTTTAACAAAATCGACACACTATACGATCATTTAGAGAAGCTATGTGATCGTGTAGGAAATAGTGTGCGATTGTTTAGGCAGAGAGGAGATATCGTATAGGCTCTCGAAATGCTTAA
Source organism: Benincasa hispida (assembly GCF_009727055.1). Lineage (NCBI taxonomy): Eukaryota > Viridiplantae > Streptophyta > Magnoliopsida > Cucurbitales > Cucurbitaceae > Benincasa > Benincasa hispida. The sequence continues at coordinate 10,088,921 of NC_052350.1, forward strand.
GCGATCTCTTAGGATTCTACCAACGCGCGCTCACTCTTTCTTTTGGTTGACTACCACATCGAAAGATGATTTTTGGATTAATTATCGTATAATTAACCAATTAAAATATTAATAAATATAATCATATTATATTTTTACCCTATAGTTTGATATCACATATCTTTATAGTATTTTCTCCTCTACTTGATATAAATCATATTTATATCTAATTTCCTCCAAAATAATGTATCTCATACATTTAGCCTATTATATCATATATAATTAACCAGTCCAATTATATCATATATAATCGAACTTCCTCTTGTCAATTTAAACATTTTAAATTAACCTAAACACTGGTTCTCGACTTTATCCAAGCTACACAGAGGACCTAATGGACCTGAGGCTCGAAGCTCCAATAGTCCGTGAATAGCTGACTAAACTCTTTAGCCACGAGATCCACCATTCGTTAACTGTCAGACATTCCACTAAAGACCAACAGTTAAACTCTTCTACCACAGATATTTTTTTGTGTCCATCGGATATAACCAATCACGAGTACCGATGACCCTTCACAGATGCTCGTAAGTACAGCTGGGCCAAATTACCGTTATGCCCCTGTAGTTACATCTTACTCCTTAAGTACCACTGATTCCTCTAATAAATAATACAACACAGTTCAACTATGTGTGAACACCTCTCGAGCCAAGAGAAAGTGTGTGGCGCCACATCGTTCAAGCCCCGTAATCAGCCCTTAAGGGAGCTATCTATCTACTTACCCCTGTCTCGAGGAAGGAGTGAATTCCTGTGAACCCCGAATCCCAATTTTACACTTAAGTGTGTTTTCTTATTTAAATTGTCTTAATTTTCCACTTAATTATGTGTCCCTATTTAAATTTGTATAAATAAGTTGAGTAGGTTGATGAGAAAGTTAGTATGAAATGGTGAAGAAGGGATGGGGATTTGAAAAAGAAAAATATGGAAATTGAGTTTAGGAAATCATGTGAAATGCATTATGAATGAAGAGAGGATTGAAGAACTGAGAAAAACATGGGAAATTATTTTGGGGAAAATCTGGAAAAAAAAATGTGTAGAGGTTGTACGAAGACAAACAATTCGCGGTAGCTTAGAGCAAGATCGTTGAGAGCGAGATCATTGAGATCGAGACCAGCGGGATTGGAGAGGAAATGGGAGAGAGCGAGATTCGATAGAAGATGAGAGAGAGCGAGACCAACGAGAAACCTGGAGAGAGTGAGAGGGAGAGCGAGATTGGAGAGAGCAAGACTAGCGAGATTGCTGGAGAGAGCGAGAGTGAAGAGAGCGAGACCAACGAGAAAGTGAGAGAG
>NC_052350.1:10092907-10130046 GCF_009727055.1 Benincasa hispida
AAAAGAGAAGAGATCTATAAATAGGGAGTTGGGATTTCATTTCAAATCACACAAAAACATAAATTTCGTAGAGAAAGTAGAGGGCAGTGAGGTTCAGAGGAATGTGTGTCAACTTTGGAAGTGGATCTTCCAATCCACTTGTGCGTTTGGAGTGATTCCAAGCCATATGAAAGATTTGGAAGTCTAGTTTCTTAGTAGGGCTGCCAGATTAAAAGCTCAAAGGAACTGGGCTGGAGGTTGAGAAGAAAGGCAAAAGGGTCAGACTGTCGGATCAGTCTGAACTAGTCTTGGAGATTTTGAGATTTCGACCAAACCTCGAGGAATTATGAGCTGAAAGTTTAGGGTAATATTCCTAAGACATTTTAGAATAAGTTTGTAGAAGGATGTATTTCCAAATAAGGTTTAAACTATGAGTAATCTAAGTTGTAAGTTGACTCTGGATTCTAGGAGTGAAAAAGGACCCGAGGAGCTACTAGAGTGAAAAGTTCCTAAGAAATTGAGGTGAGTGGCTAAAATGTTTTCAAACTAAAATGTTTTTAAACTGTTTTGATTACAAACATTTTACAAAAAGCATGTTTGCGAAAATAATTCTCATGCCTACTAGTTTTATAAAGTGGTTTCCAAGCAAGTTTGAATTGTGATTTGAACGCATGCTTAATGTTGAAAAACTATTTACATTGTATATGTATTGATTTTATCTAGCATGCGTTACCATCTTTAAAGCCATGTTGTGTATATGTTATACCGTACATGCTTTAAAGAGAAAGTTGTTTTATAAATAGTTTTGGTAAAATGCGATGCCGAAATACAAGGAAAAGGCATCCACCCAACTAGATACTGAAGTACAAGGAGAGGTATCTATTGGTACTGAAGTACGTTTGAGAAGGTACCAAGCCAACGGGATACTGAAGTACGTTGGAGAAGGTATCCTAGTAGCTCGATACTGAAGTACAAGGAGAAGGTATCTGAGCAGTAGTACCTAATGTGTGAAGGTACTTAGTGTGGCCACAAGTGAATAAAGTCAGAGATTGAGCAAAAGGGTTCTCTCTAGACTAGTAGTTGGTGTGAGATTATTTTTACCAGTTATACAGTACTTTGATTTGAGAAATGATTTTACTGTTTTATGTTTAAAACAGCTTTATAAAATTTACGTTTGAAAATATTTATGCTGCAAAAGTTTATATTTTAGATAAAACTATTTTCTAAAATTATGCATGAGAATTTACTATGTTTTTCTCGGTTACTCACTGGGCGTAAGCTCACCCCGTTTTCAAATGTTTTTGTTCCCCGCCCCCCCTCCCCCCACAAGTAGCTTTCAAATCTCGGAAAGATAGCTCAGTAATCCTGCTCTGCCACTAAAAGACTAAAAGACTTGTAACCGTTTGCTAGGTGGTTACGATTAATATTGAACACATGTTACTACTATTCATATAGGGACTAGGGTTTGTGGGTTTTGGGACTTTTAAATCTAATGTTGTAAATACTCTAAACATATTAAGTTTCTAAGTTAATAAATTGTGGGCCTAAAGACGTCTTATTGCATATGAATTATAATTAGTATTGGAGTTATTCCGCAGGAGTTATTAGGCAGTAAGTGTCAGCCCAAGGGTTGGTAACTGCTGCAGTCACGCCTTTCTCTAGGCTAAGAAGGTGGTCGGGCGGGGTGTGACAATTCCATCTTATGTAGTGAGTTCCCCGCTCCCAAATTAGACGAATCCTCAAAATGGTAGGTTTAAATTGACGACCTGGCCACTCACACCCATACAAATCAAAGAACCGCCCTCAATGGTAGGAGTTCCCAACTCACTCAGGATTGAGGTCATGTTACCTATGGTCATCCTAGTGAAGTGAAATCTCTGTCATGAATGGTGTTATATAACGTGACGTTAACACTTCATGGTCAGGTATTATACAAACTTTTTGTATAGGACGCCCCTGCTCGCAAGTCCCTAACACAAATGATCAAGATCAGACCATCTGTGACAAGTTACAACACTTGTGACCATTCCACAAAGCGTGTTGCATCCGTAGCGTTACCAGGATAAGGTTTCCCCCCTATATCCATATACTACAGACCATTTTGGTTATCACTCAAGACATGATCCACTTGTATCTGACCACATACATTATTGAGTCACATACAGATAACCATAGATTTTACGTTTATTGGTTTGTGGCAAAACAAATAGAAAAAAAAAAGATATAAAGTAAATATCATATATTAACAACACAAGCATTGTACATTCTGTTTACAAACTACAAGACATGAGACTTTAGAGCATCAACCCCAACACTTACTGCATGATCGTTCACCAACACGAACGAATCTACACTTGAACAGTAATCTCCTCAGCAATCTCCTCGAACAAGAACCAATCTACACTCGACCCTCGAACAGGAAACAAACACCACCAGCAGACTACCTTGGTATTCTCGGTGTTAGAATCCAGGAGTTGTGGTCTCTATAGGATTCGGTAGAGGATAGGAGAAATCTGAAAGATCGTGTTGACGATTGAGTAAGTGGGAGATAGTTTTTAGTCTATCGTATAGACGATGTACCCGATCGTTTAGAAGAAAAGTGACTATCGCATAGCTCACTCGTTGCACGATCGTATGCTCTCAAGCTATCGTATAACTAATGTTTTTTATCGTTTGATTCTAAAAAACTTAATGATCACATTGTGTAAAAAATGAAAACAATTTTCATTTTATCCACCAGTTACTATAACTAATCACAATTTCCTACTAAGTTGGTTATGGGAAGAAAAAAACCGTAACCAATTATCCTATAATTGATTTAATTTACAAATATAATTAATGTATTCATAACTTATAGTTTTAATATCACATCTCATGCAGTATATAAATCATAGTTCTAAAGGAAATCAATCACGAAGATTTTCATTAGCAGCGGAAGGGATCGTTCCAAATTCCATTCAAATTGAACAGTCTAAACGGAAACTAACAGGTCATGCAACAATAGAAATTACAACATGCTAAATGATGATACAAGGGACAGAGGATTCATACCTTTGAAGAAACATTCTTCAAAAATCCCTCGATCAATCTCCCAATGTATTTAAATAGCAACACTCGAATGCAACGACTGAAACAACAACAATACGAACACAACGAATGACCAACAACTCCTCGAACCCAATCGAGTCTAACTTAATCCACAAACTGAGTGAGGACACCACCATAATGGTTACCTTGGTATTCTCAGTGTGAGAATCCAGGAGTTTTGGGCTTTGTATGATCTTGGCTTGAGGAAGAGTCTAGAGGACTACGATCGAGTAGACAATCGAGCAAGTGAGAAATAGGACACTGTCTATCGTATAGACGATGTGCTCGATCGTTTAGTAAACGACAACCTATTGTATATGCTTTTACTATTCGATTGTATAGCAACGATCAAAAGGAAAACGATCGTATTGTCAACTCTTAAACAATCATTTAGTCTCTCAATGGCTATCGCTTAGTAAAACTCTTTCACTTGATAGCTTGTCTCCGTGAGTGCTTTCCAAATGAAGCAACTTTCTTTTTAGGAAAATAATTTTCTTTTTTATCTCATGGTTACTATAAAACCACCAATAACCTCCCACTCAATTGGTTATTAGAGAAAAAGAAATTAATTATCATATAATTAATACATTATAAATAAATATGAAAACCAACTTACCATATTATATTTATAACCTATAGTTTTAATATTTCATCTCATGAAACATACAAACCATAGTTTTTTTTCTATTTTATGGTACTTAATATAAATCATATTTACATTAATTCCTCCACTTGATGTATCTCATACATCACACAAATTATATCATATATAATTGAATTTCGTCTTGTTAATTTGAACACTTCAAATCAACCCCAAAATTTGATTCTTAACTTGAATCCATTAAGCTACCAAGGGGGACCTGTAGCTTAAAGCTCCATCAGTACGTGAATAGCTGACTAAACTCTTTAGTCACGAGATCCACCATCTGTTAACTTTCGGGCACTCCACTAAAGACTAACAACTGCACTATTCTTACTGCAGATATATTTCTTTGTCCATATCAACCAATCAACAGTGTGGTAACCCTTCACAGATCGCTAAGTACAACTAAGCAAATTTACTGTTTTCCCCCTGTAGCTACATCTAACTTCTTAAGTACCCCTGATTCCTCTAATGACAATAAGTCATAGTCCTACTATGACTGGGTTCCCTCTTCCAAAGAGTGGTTGTGGCCACTATATTCAAGACCCGGAATCAGCCTTTAAGGGAGCAATCTATCTACTTACCCCTGCTTCGGGGAAAGAGTGAATTCCATCTTATGTAACTGAGTTCCCAACTCCCTAATCAGACAAATCCCCAAAAAGGTAGGCTTGTTGAGTTGGCAATCTAGCCACTCTCATCCATACTAATCAAAAGATCGTTCTCATAGGCAAGAGTTTTCAAAACACTTAGGATTAGAGTCATGTCACCTATGGTCATTTTAGTGAGATGTAAGTCTAATTATTAACAACATTATATTAAGAGATGAATCATCTCGTTGTTCAGTCTTATACAAACTCTTTGTCTAGGAGACCCCCGCTCGCATGTCTCCATATGAATGGCCAAGATCAGACCATCTATAATAGTTCACAACACTTCTAAACCTCTACAAAGCGGGTTGTATCCATAGTGTCACTAGGATGAGGCATCCCTCCTTTATCCTTATACTACAGACCTTTTATGTTATTACTTAAGGCATGATCCACTTGTATATCTCATATACATGCTTAAGTTTACATAAAATAACCATAGATCTTTGTTTATTGGATATGAGTAAATGAAAATAAAATAACTCTTATTTTATTAATAATAATGTGTATAAAGCTTACAAACTACGAGACTCCAAGAGAATTAGGACACCAATCCCAATAAGTTCTTTTTCTCCCCAATAGCATTTAATAATAATTCCTCCATTTAATGTATCTAATACATTAAGTCAATTATATCTCATATAATTGATACAAGTTAATTATATCATATATAATCAAATTTCCTCTTGTTAATTTGGACACTTCAAACTAACCCAAAAACTGATTCTCAACATGAATCCATTGAGTTACTAAGGGAACCTTATGGACCTGTAGCTTGAAGCTCCAACGGTATGTGAATAACTGACTAAATTCTTTAATCACAATATCCACCATTCGTCAACTGTCGAGCATTCCACTAAAGTCCGACAACTACACTCTTCGCGCTATAAATATATTTCTGTGTCCATTGGATATAACCAATCAACAGGACCATTCACAAATCATTCGTAAGTATAGCCGACCAATTTACCATTTTCCCTTTGTAATTACATTTAACTCCTTAAGTACCACTGATTTGAATAACCCTTAAGGGAGCAATTTATCTACTTACCACTAAATCAAGTAAGGAGTGAATTCCGTCTTGTGTAGCTAAGTTTCCAGCTCCCAAATCAGACGAATCCCCAAAGTGGTAGGTTTGAGTCAGCAATCTGTTCACTCACACCCATATAAATCAAATAACCACCCTCATAAACAAGAGTTCCCAACTCACTCAGGATTAAGGTCATGTTACCTATGGTCATCCTAATGAAAAGAACGTCTCTATCACGAACGACGTTATATAATGAGACTAAATATTTCGTGGTCCAGTCTATACAAAATATTTTGTATAGAGCATCCCCGCGCGCATGTTTAATACATGAATAGTCAGGATCAGACCATTCGTAGTACTTTACAACACTTGTAACATCTATAAAGTGGGCCACACTCGTAGTGTCAACATGATAAAGTAGATGTCAGGTCGAGTACATAACATTGCATGCATCAAACTGCCAACGGCAGATGCATAGGGGACCTGTCTCATTTCCTCAACCTCTTGAGGTGTCTTAGGATATTGCTCCTTAGACAATGTAACTCCATGACAAAAAGGCAAAAGGCCCCGCTTAGAGTTCTGCATCGAGTACTTGATCAATATCTTATCAATGTACGATGTTTGAGATAGTCCTAGAAGTTTGTTCTTTCGATCCCGAAAGATCTGAATCCCAAAAATAAAATAAGCCTCTCCAAATCTTTCATTTGGAATTGGGTTGCCAGCCAGTTCTTAACTGAATTCAGTAAACTTAAATCATTCCTAATGAGTAGGATATCGTCTACATATAACACTAGGAAAACTACTGAGCTGTTGATGATTTTCTTATAAATCCAAGACTCATCAACGTTTTGGTCAAAGTTGAAGGAAATCGGACACGAGGATTTCCATGAACAGCGGAAGGATCTTTCAAAATTTAAATCTTATATGAATATTACAATTAGAATCACAAAAGGAAACATACGGTTATGCATAAAACAGAAATTACAGCATGCTTCTCTAAAGATCAAGGGAAGAATCAACAAACCTTTGAAGACTCATTTTCAGGATCCCTTAATCACGAATGCTCGACCACAACAACACAACAACACATGAACATTCGTCCAACACGACCGTTACACTGCACGAACACAGCGAACTAGAACTAAGCGATTGCCAAGGTCACGAACACCACGAACGATCTCCACAGAACCTTGACTGTGTTAAGTTGAGTATGATACCACCAAAAAGGTTACCTTGGTATTCTTGATGTGAGAATCCAGAGGGTGGGCTCTGTATGGACTTGGTTAGAGGTAGAAAACCGGAGGAAGAACAATCATGTAAACGATTGAGCAAGTGGGAGATGAAACAACATATTGTATAGGTTGATGCCCATTCATTTAGAGTTTAGCTCATCGTCTAGTTGAGTGTCTATCGTATAAGAACACTCCACGATCATTTAGCTAACTCCAAGTTGTCATTTAGTAAATCTGATTTACTTGACAACTAATCCGTGAGTAATTCCGAGATTGGAAATCTCAAATTCACAGTTTTGCAAATCTTAATAAAATTAGGAAAACATTTTTCCTTTTATCTCACGGTAACCATGAAACTACCAATAACCTCTCACTCAATTGGCTGTTAGAGAAAAAGAGATAATTATCCAATAATTAATATTATTATAAATATAAATGATAACTAACTTACCATAATATATTTATAACCTATAGTTTTAATATTTCATCTCATGAAACATATAAACCATATCTCTTTTTCTATTCCATGGTACTTAATATAAATCTCATTTATATTAATCCTCCACTTGATGTATCTCATACACCATATCAATCATATCATATATAATCGAATTACCTCTTGTCAATTTCAACATTTCAAACCAACACCAAGAACTGATCCTTAACTTGAATCCATTGAGCTACTAAGGGGACCTTATGAACCTGTAGCTTAAAGCTCCAACGGTACGTGAATAACTGACTAAACTCTTTAGTCACGGGATCCACCATCTGTTAACTGCCAGGCACTCTACTAAAGATTGACAGCTAAACTCTTCTTACTATAGATATATTATGTGTCCATATCGACCAATCAACAGTGTGACAACCCTTCACAGATCGCTCGTAAGTACAGTTCGGCCAATAATCGTTATGCCCCTATAATTACATCTAACTCCTTAGGTACCACTGAATCCTCTAATGAACTTAAGTCATAGTCCTACTATGACTGAGTCCTCTCTTCCAAAGAGAAGCTGTGGCCACTATGTTCAAGCCCGAAATCAACCCTTAAGGGAGCAATCTGTCTACTTACCCCTGCTTCGGGGAAGGAGTGAATTCCATCTTATGTATTGAGTTCCCAGTTCCCAAATCAGACAAGTCCCCAAAAAGGTAGGCATGTTTAGTTGGTAATCTGGTCACTATCACCCATACTAATCAAAGGACCGCCTTCAAAGGCAGAAGTTCCTAAAACTCTCAGGATTGAGGTCGTGTTTGAAGGAACTCTTATTCAAGAGTACCAATGAGCGGAAGTGGAACTTTCCAATTCATTGTGATAGAATTTCCACATATACATTCAAACATACTAAAATGCATTCATAATGCTAAAGAGATCGAGAGATTATACCAGTTGAAGACTTCTTCTTCACAGCAAATCTAAAACCCAATCGTCTACCTTGAATAGTCTCCACACGAACAAAAGCAAACGGAGATGACACCACCACTCAGAGCCCTCAGTATTCTTGGAGTGAGGATCCAAAGGGTGGGCTTTGTTCGGATTTTGTAGAGGGAAGGAGGAAGAGAGATCATATACAACGATCAAGGAAGTGGGAGATGGGCTCGTCTATCATATGGACATTTGATCGTTTAGGTGAAGTTACAATCGTGTAGGAAAAAAGTAAGCGATCGTTTATACGATCGTTTAGTAAATATCGGGCACTAAACGATCACTTAGGAAAAGGTAAACGATCGTCTAGTAAATATCGAGCGCTAAACGATCGCTTAGGGAAAGGTAAACGATCGTTTAGTAAATAACGTACGCGGGTGTAATCGTTAAGCGATCGTTTAGCATTATCGTATAGGTAAGCGATCGTGCATGCACTGTCGTATAGGCACAGATTTTCTAAGCGATGACATACTTAAACACAATGTCCACGCATCTCATGCTTAACACACCATGAGCTATTTATGCGTCTCAAAGTGATCTTTCAACATACTCATCTGTTATTAAAACAGAAGAAACGCCATCCCATTTCCCTTTTAACCGTCCAATGAATGTGATCACATCATATTTATAACTTATGAATTAATATCTTATATTAATCATAGCATTTTTCCTCCACTAGATATAAATCATATTTATATCCAATTTGCTCCAAATTAATGTATCTCATACATAAAGTTAATTATATCATGTACAATTAACTAGTTCAATTATATCATATATAATCGACCTCCCTCTTGTCAATTTGAACATTTCAAACTAACTCAAAAACTGACTCTCAACTTGTATCCAAGCTACCAAGGGGACCTTATGGACCTATGGCTCAAAGCTCCAACGATACGTGAATAGCTGAATAAACTCTTTAGTCATGATATCCACCGCCCATTAACTATCGGGCATTCCACTAAAGACCGACAATTGAACTCTTCTTGCCATAGATATATTTCTCTGTCCATTGGATATAACCAATCATCAGTACGATGACCCTTCATAGATGCTCGTAATTACAACAGACCAATTTATCATTTTGCCTTTATAGTTACATCCCTTTTAACCAATCATCAGTACGATGACCACTGATCCCTTTAATGAACAATACAACATAGTCCTACTATGTGTGAACACCTCTCAGGCCATGAGAAGGTGTGTGGTGCCACATCGTTCAAACCCCTGGGACCAGCCCTTAAGAGAGCAATCTATCTACTTACCTCTGCTTCGGGGAAGAAGTTGTTGGCTTTTTGGCCCTTAATCTCAAATTAATTTATTTTAATTAATTAAATCGATGTTTTGATGATAACAAATTCAATTTTTAATTACTTAAAAATTTAGTGTTTTAATATGTCCATAGCATAGAGCTCGGAACAAAGATTCCAACACCTCTTGAATCACTCAAATCGGAGCTAAAACGAAGATGATATGACCGAAACGATTCTATAGAGAAAATACCGTGGTAGATAACGTGACATAACTAGACCATTTCCATGTAGACATGTGGCAGCATATTGGTTGAATGGTGGATCATTAAGAACTTAACATATGATGGACTTTTGATTTTTGGATTGATTTAAAAATTTTAAATTAAAAAGAAATTTAAAAGGAAAATAAATTTAATATTATTTTATGTTTGTGTCTAACGGCTAGTTTTTTACACATGGTATGTTTTTCTTTTTTTGGATTGACTTTAAAAAGAATGAATTTAAAAATAAAATGAATTAAAATGAAAATGAATTTAATATTATTTTATATTTGTGTCTAACGACTAGTTTTTGACACATGGTATGTTTTTTTATTTTTTGGATTAATTTTAAAAAGAAAATGAATTTCAAAAGAAAAGTAATTTAATATTATATTTTGTTTGTTTCTAACGACTAGTTTAGTTTAAAATCTCCACCATTGATTTTTCTTTTCCAAAATCCAATGGTCCAAATTAATTCGTTGGTTATCAAAAATTTCCATCTCTATATAAACCATCTTCTCTCCAAATTTTGTACTAACAAATTTTATCAATTTCATAATCCTCAAAACTCAAAAGTTCCCATCGTTGCTCTCTCTAAGCTCCCAATTTTTTTTTATTTCATCTTATTTTTGAGATAAGTGTTTATTGTATTGTGGAGGATAAATTTGTTGAGTGTTTAAACTTGTAAATCCACTCTAGTGAGAGTTGTATGTGTGTTCTTAAAAAAATTCCAACATTTGTAACGGTTTGATCCTAAACCGTGGAAAGGATCGGGTTTGCTCTTGAACCCATAAAAGAAGCGGATTGGTGTAACCGGTTGGCTCTAATTCATGGAAAGAGTCGGAAAAGATTTTATTCATATTCCCAAGAGACGCTTGGGGAGTCGAGTAGGTCGAGTTTGACCGAATCACTATAAAATTACGGTGTCTTCTTCTCTAACTCTTTCCTTTTTTTTTGCAATTAATTTAAGCAATTGAATGTACTTTAGTTTGTTCTTATTTATTTGCTAAAATTTGATAGAATTAAATTATACTACACTTTTTGTCATCTTATTTGTTGCAAAATTGAATTTTTCTTATATATTTATAAAAAGTGTATTAATATATTAATTGGGTTAATTAAAAAAAAAATTGTTAATTAAACCCTATTACCTCTCCCCCCCTCTCCCTCCCTCTATGGGTTGCCATATCGATCCAACAGAAGTGAACTCATCTTGTGAAGTTAAGTTCCTAGCTCCCAAATCAGACAAATCCCCAAAGTGGTAGGTTTGAGTTGGCGCTCTGGCCACTCACACCCATGCAAATCAACGGATCACCCTTAATGGCAGGAGTTTCCAACTAACTCAAGATTGAGGTTATGTTACCTATGGTCAGCTAGTGAAATGAAGTCTCAGTCATGAACGGAGTTATATGACGAGACGTTAACACTTCGAGGTTAGGTCTTATACAAAACTCTTTGTATAGGACGCCCTCGTTCGCATGTCCGCTACATGAATGATCAAGATCAAACCATCTATGACTAAGATGTCCAATTTCCTCGACGGGGCCCCGTCTCAAACTGAGCGAAGATTCCCTGAATAGGCCGGGGATGGGGGAAAAAATTCCCCGTAGCTAAACAGGGTCAGGGACGAGGAATGCATTCCTCGTCCCGCCCCCTCCCGATTAGCTTCTACATATTTATTTAGTAATAGTTATCTATGTTATGTATTGTTGTTATTATTATATAAATATTTACATTTAAATTTCAAATTTGATTATTTTTACAAAAGATAATGAATATGTAATTGAATATTTAAATTTAGATTATATATGTGAATAATATGATTTATATTTATTTCTTTCTACTAAAAAAATTATATTAGCTTTTTTAAGGCCAAAATTTGAGTAATTTATCTTTAAATTCAATTTTCATATAAAATTACCATAATAACCAATTTAGTGATAAAATTAATTATTTAATTACAATTTGCTCATAATTAGTGATTTAAAATTAATTGACTTTTTACCAAAAAAAAAAAAGTAATGGGAAATTTCCGCGGGGAATCCCGCCTGATCCTCGTGGAGAATTTCATGGGTGGGGAATGAAATGGGGAGTGGGGATGGGGATGGGGAATGGTATCCCCGCCGCCCTCGCCCCACCCCGTGGACATCTCTATCTATGACAAGTCACAACACTTGTAATAATTCTACAAAGCGGGTTGCATCCATAGTGTTACAAGGATAAGGTTTCCCTTCTATATCCATATACTACAGATTGTTTTGTTGTCACTTAAAACATGATCCAATTGTATGTTATTACATACATGCTTAAGTTACATAAAGACAACCAGGGATATTAAGTTTATTGGTTTGTGGTAAAATAAAGTCAAGCAGTGAAGTAAATATCATATATATTATACAACACAAGCATTCTTACAAAATTGTTTACAAACTACAGGACATGAAACTTTAGGGCACAAACCTCAACAGTGTCACCTATGATCGTTTAGGTGAGATGTAAGTCTCCAGTATCAACACCTCCGCTTGCATGTCTCCACATGAATGGTTAGGATCTACCATCTGTAGTAGTTTGCTACACTTGCAAGCCTCTACAAAGTGGGTAGTATCCATAGTGTCACCAAGATCAGGTATCCCACCTTAATTCTTATACTACAGACCTATTTAGGTTATTACTTAAGGCATGATCCGCTTGTATATCACATATACATACTTAAGTTTACATAAGATAACCATGGAGCTTTGTTTATTGGATATGAGTAAATGCCAAAATGAAATAACAATTATTTTATTCATAAAAATATGTGTATAATTACAAACAACGAGACTCCGAGAGAATTAGAACATCAATCCCAATAAAAGCCATAAGATTTGATCGCAGTATCAAACCTTATGTTCCAAGATCAAGACGCCTGTTTCAATCCATAAATGGACCAACTCAGTTTGCAAACCTTTTGCTCCTGACCATGGGCTATGAATCCCTCGGGTTGCACCATATAAATGGTCTCCTTAAGATTATCATTCAGAAAGGCAATCTTGACATCTATTTGCCATATCTCATAATCATAATATGAGGCAATGGACAGGAGGATGTAGATAGACTTGAGCATGGCAACAGGTGAGAAAGTATCCTCATAGTCAACTACCTCCACCTGGGTATAACCCTTTGCCACAAGTCTAGCCTTGAAGGTTTGCACCTTCCCATCAGCACTCTATTTCCTTTTATAGATCCATTTGCAACCTATAGGATTAACCCCATCAGATTGAACTACAAGATCCCATACTGAGTTCAAGGACATAGACTTTATTTCGAGATCCATGGCTTTGACCCATTCATCTCTGTCAACATCCTCCATTGCCTTCTTATAAGACAACAGATTCTCAACCTCGCCATCGGCTACCCTAGCTAGGATTTCAGTTAAACCCATATAGCGAACACGTGGGTTCACAACCTCCCACTACGTCGAGGTTCCCTCAACTCTTGAGATGGATTTGACGTACTAGATGAACTCCCATCAACAACTCTTGTTGATGCAGCAGGCTCTTCAACAACTCTTTTTGAAGTTTCAGAAGTGTGTTTGGAAAGTTCACTAAATACTATTTTACTTCGCGGACGGTGCTCCCTTATATGATCCTCCTCAAGGAAGGTAGCATTTTTCAACACAAATACCCTATTTTCCTTAGGATCATAAAAGTAACCACCTCGTGTCCCTTTGGGGTAGCCTAAAAATAGGCACATCCTCGAACGTGGTTCCAATTTCTTAGGATTAGCCTCAAGCACATGTGCTGGGCAACCCAAGATGCGGAAGTGACATAAACTTGTTTTACGCCCGTTCCACAACTCCAAAGGTGTTCTGTCAACACTCTTAGAAGGAACACAGTTGAGGATATAGGCTGCAGTCTCNCACAACTCCAAAGGTGTTCTGTCAACACTCTTAGAAGGAACACAGTTGAGGATATAGGCTGCAGTCTCTACTACAAAACCCCAAAACGAGTCCGATACACCATTCTATTGAGGTGTACCAGGTGTTGAGAGTTAGAAAATGATTCCATGTTCTATCAAATAGTTTTGGAACTCATAATCAAAAAACTCTCCATCCCGATCAAATCGAAGTGTCTTAATCCGTTTATCTAATGCATTTCGACTACAACCTTGAACTCTTTGAACTTTTCAAAGGATTCCGACTTATGTTGCATCAAATAAACATACCCATACCTCGAGTAATCATTAGTAAAAGTGATGAAATACTCATAACCTCCCTTGGCTCGCACATTCATCAGACCACATAGTTTTGAATGTACTAACTCTAGAGGCACTTTGGTTCGATATCTTTTTTCAGTAAAAGGTCTTTTAGTCATCTTGCCTTCAAGGCATGACTCGCACACAGGTAAAGAATTTTCCTCTAGCTCATTTAGAAGTCCATTCTTCACTAATCTCTCAATTCTATTGAGATTAATGTGCCCTAATCGAAGGTGCCAAAGTTGGGCATTTTCTTTAGGATAAAGTTTAAGTTATTTATTTTGAGTTACGGCAGATTTAAACATCTCTATGTTATGAAGTGAATTTTTTGTTAACGGTCTTAGCACATACAAATCATTTTCCAGTAAAGCTGAACATATCTCAATGCCATCTTTAAGAATAAACACTTTATTCATTGAAAAGTCGAGGGTGTATTTACATTCAAGCAGTCACTTTACAAAAATTAAGTTTCTCTTTAATTCGGGAACAACATATACATCATGTAAAATGATAAACCTATTCTGTAAAGTTAAATAGAGGCCTCTCACTGCCACAGCTGAGATGACATGCTCGGTGCATACTCGCATTGTCATCTCTCCAGCCTCAAGCTGCCGCTTGGATCTAATCCCCTAAAAAGAAGAACAAACATGATTATTGGCCCCAGATCTATAATCCAGGTAGAACTAGTAAATCACATTTACCTTGTCTGCCCTTGCCCTTAGCCTTCTTCCTCTCCTTGAGCCAACATCGGCAGTTCCGCTTCCAGTGCCCGTCTTGGTTGCAATGGAAACATTTTCTTTTTCCAACCGACGCTAGTTGCTTACCCCGCTATGCGGTAGGTTGTGGGTTAGTTGGTGCCTTTCCTTTCCTCTTACTACCCTTTTTCTTCTTCCACTTGTTAGTGTTGGATGAAGAAGGTGCAGACTTAGTTCCTAAGGTCGAACCTTTGTGGAACTTTTTAGATGATGAAGCAACATTTCCCTCACCAAATTTCTTCTCCTTACTTTTCAGCAAGGATTGGAACGTCTGCAACTCGTTGAGGAGAGTTGTAAGAGTGTAATCAACCCTGTTCAGAATAGCGTTGCTTACAAAGTGTAGGAAGCTTTCTGGCAATGTTTCTGGTTGACCTCATCAATTTGCGTGGCCATTCATTCTTCTGCACATTTAAGTGGACCATTATGTTTCAGGAACATGTTCGAACAGATGTACCCTCCTTTATTTTGGAGTTGAAGATGCTTTTGAGAGCTTCATGCTTGAGCTGTCCAGACGGTTGTTCGAACATTCCCTTTAGAACTCCATGATCTCACATGCAGTGACAATGAGCTCATGCTTCTTGGCCAAGACATCACTTATACTGACCAAGATGTAAGCTCGGGCCTTCTCGTTCACCTGTGTCCATCGCTCATATGCGTCTCGAATGTTTCGAGCAGTAGAAAGAGCTGGAATAGGAGGACACTCCTCTGTAAGGAAGAATCGAAGATCATTAATGATTAAAATAGTAAGTATTGAGTTTTTCCAACTAGCGTAATTGTCGTCAGTTAATTTATCAGCGGCTAACAAAGCTAATGTCGCGGTTGCAATAATTAAAAGTTGCTGGAACAAACTTAATAAGTCTATGCATTACCATTTTTAACACCAATTTTAGGTTTTAGCAAAATAGTTTATTGTACCCTAAGTGAAAGATACCTATTTTGCAATGATGCCCCAGCGAGGATGGACAAAAGTCACTGGTGGGGTGATCAAGTGCCCTTTCATTGGGATGAGACATTCTCAATAATTAGACAGAAACAACTCTTGTAACTAAATCTAACAGTCACCATTTTTCGGTCCAGAATATGTTAACCTTTAACAATCCTGATAAGTGTAACCCCTCATTTTAGGCCCTAGAGTCCCGCCCTAATATGCCCACTGTAAGGAAAAAGCAGATTAGGACAAAAGACTAAAGCGGCCTTATCCTATACAGGACATCAGATAAAGAATTGTTCAAAACTACCATTCTTTAGAGGGACAATCCCAGGGTGCCTCGAGGCGATACAAAAAATTTTATCCAACCTAATGAGAGAGACCGTGGGACATGTTGTCACACGTCCCGCTCCCACTTACTATGAACATTCTCTCCGTTCACCTTGGTATTGACTTACCCAAACACCATTCTTTAGAGGGACACTCTCAGGGTACCATGAGGTCGAGGATAGATCTCACGATGTGAATTTTAGGGAGAAATGTGTAGAGGTCTAAGTGAAGTATCATATACCTCAAGTACCTCCAACTGAATGTTCTACCTAGGGATTCATTAACTTAGACAATTCAGCTACTGATTTTATCTAAGTGAGTTTAATTTGCTCAAAAACAACTCTTACTTTTGATAATTAAACAAGTTCGAATCAAGTCTCATTAAACACTTTAACAGACTATCATCGAATTTGCATGCATGCATCAAATCTATCTAATTCACCTTTCTAGGTAGGTTCCCAAGTAGGATTCTTATGTTTCTGTCACCTTAAATACCCCAGCCTAGACAGAACCCACCTTAGACAAAAGGTCTCTTATAGATAGATTTGGTACATATTTAATCTTCTATTAGACAATTTTAAAACTATTTTAAAACTATTTTAAAACCTGATTAAACCTAAGTTTGCATGCATGTTTTTCTTATTGATTTTAGTTCTAATTTCTAATATAACTTTTATAAAAGAAACAACCAAAATCATTCACATTGCTAAGCTAGACTAGGTATTTATAAGTATTATAAATTTAACCTATGTGTCATGCTTCATGCAATGTTCATTCATTACTATATATAACTTTTATATAATCATGCAACAAACCAAGCATACATGTTTTCATACACCCTTATACTATAACACTTATAATATAAAGATGAGGCATGGATATGCTTAATGCATGCATAAATGTAACTCTTATATTATATAATGCACGAGCATGCTTTAAAGTAATTTAGTCAAGAAAGCTACTATATTATAACTCTTACAATATAGAAATGATGCATGACAAGTGCATAATCTATGGTGGGCTTTAAAATCTACATGGCATACTTTATGACATATAAAAAACAAACATACATCATATGTACATTCATCAAGAATCAACGGACTGGGATGATTAGCCTCAAAAACTGAAAAAATAAAGCTATCTATTACAAATTTAACGAGACAACCGATTCAAACAGGCGAACCGGGTTTTGAACCGCTCGGGTGAAGCATCATTCCTTTCATCGTATAACAGCTTCGTGTGATCGTCTAGTGACGCTGAACGGGAATAAACGATCGTATAGCATGGATTGCGTGCTTATGACTATGTGATGAAGCATGAAGGCCACATGATTGTGCAACGCACATCGTGTAACGCACGCTTAAACGATCGTATAGACGATAATAATACGGTGAAGCATAATCGTCTAAACGATCATGGAGCAAGCGTCAAGTATCATATACCAAGTGATCGAGTAGCTAGTGACTATGCGATGAAGCATGCTGGCTGACTCAATCATTTAGTGTGCGCGCCTACCATGCAACGAAAATTAAAACCTCAACAATCATTTACCTCATCATCTACACAATTGAGTAGCCAACGCAACATGACCGAGTAAACACTTTACCCGATCGTTCAGCATCAGCCCTATGATTGTTTAGCAAATACTACACAATCGGATAGAACTTTTCTACACGATCGCGTAACTAAATCTAAACGATCATTTGCTCGGGCTACACGATGCGACCAACTCCTGGTCTTCTTCCACGATGAGAACCACATCTTCTTGCGCTGAAGCTTCTTCACGAACGACTCTTACGGACTCAAACACTTTGAATACAAACTCGATAGCATTACATTATGCCGAAAAACATAGGGGCCCTAACAATTGAACTTGAAATGTAAAGAAAGCTTTAAAAACAGAGGCAACTATCCCGAAACATCCATCAATTCAAATCCACAACTACATCTAACATTTAAACGTATTGCAGACTACATAAAACCCCCCAAGACCGTAAATGTAATTCGATGCATCAATAGAATTTGGACTATCAGAACAACCTGTCTCTGATACCAATTGAAGGAACCCTTTACAAAGAGACTCGTGAGCGGAAGCGAGATCGTTCCAACCCCATTGTGACAGAACATACACATTTACAATCAAACAATAATAGTTATGTAAAAACTCTAAATTACAGCATGCTTCAAAAGGGAAACACTAAGGTTCAAGAGAACTTACCCTTGAAGAACTATTCTTCTCGTTCCCTCGAACTTACTGCATGATCGTTCACCAACATGAACGAACCTACACTCGAACAGTAATCTCCTCAGCAATCTCCTTGAACAAGAACCAATGTATACTTGACCCTCGAACAGAAAACAGACACCACTAGCAAGCTACCTTGGTATTCTCGGTATGAGAATCCAGGAGTTATGGGTTCTATAGGATTTGATAGAGGATAAGAGGAATTTGACAGATCGTGTAGACGATCGAGTAAATGGGATATAGTTTTTAGTCTATCGTATAGACAGTGTACTCGATCGTTTAGAAGACAAGTGACTATCGAATAGCTTGCTCGTTGCACGATCGTGTATGCTCTCAAGCTATCGTATAGCTAATGCTTTTGACCGTTCAATTCTCAAAAACTTAATGATCGCATTATGTAAAAAATGAAAATAATTTTTATTTTATTCATCAGTTACCATAATTGATCACAACTTCCCACTAAGTTGGTTATGGGAGAAAAAAATCGTAACCAATTATCCTATAATTGATTTAAATACAAATATAATCAATATATTCATAACCTATAGTTTTAATATCACATCTCATGTAATATATAAACCATAGTTCTTTTTCTCCCTTATAGCATTTAATAATAATTCTTCCAATTAATATATCTAATACATTAAGTCATTATATCTCACATAA
Organism: Benincasa hispida; assembly: GCF_009727055.1. Taxonomy (NCBI): domain Eukaryota; kingdom Viridiplantae; phylum Streptophyta; class Magnoliopsida; order Cucurbitales; family Cucurbitaceae; genus Benincasa; species Benincasa hispida. The sequence continues at coordinate 10,111,619 of NC_052350.1, forward strand.
TTGATAAAATTTAATTAAATCATATATAATCAAATTTTCTCTTGTTAATTTGAACACTTCAAACTAACCCAAAAACTGATTCTTAACAGGAATCCATTGAGCTACCAAGGGGACCTTGTGGACCTCTAGCTTGAAGCTCCTACGGTACGTGAATAACTGACTAAACTCTTTAATCATAATATCCACCATCCGTTAACTGTCGAACATTCCACTAAAGACCGATAACTGCACTCTTTATGCTACAAATATATTTCTGTGTCCATTGGATATAACTAATCAACAGTTCGATGACCCTTCAAAAATCGCTCGTAACTACAGTCGGGCAAATTTATCGTTTTGCCTCTGGAATTACATCTAACTCCAAGTACCACTGGTTCCTCTAATGAACAATATATCATAGTCCTATTATGAATAAATCCTTCTCAGGCTAAGAGAAGGTGTGGCGCCACATTGTTCAAGTCTCGATATCAGCCCTTAAGGGAGCAATTTATCTACTTACCCCTAAATCAGGGAATGAGTGAATTTCGTCTTGTGTAGCTGAGTTCTCAGCTCCCCAATCAGACAAATCCCCAAAGTGGTAGGTTTAAGTCGGCAATCTAGCCACTTACACCCATACAAATCAAATGATCACCCTCATAGGCAGGAGTTCCCAACTCACTCAGGATTAAGATCATGTTACCTATGGTCATCCTAGTGAAATGAAAGTTTCTGTCATGAACGGCGTTATATAACGAGATTAAACATTTCGTGGTTCAGTCTTATATAAACTCTTTTGTATAGAGCATCTCCGCTCGCATGTCTAATGCATGAATGGTCAAGATCAGACCATTTGTAGTACTTTACAACACTTGTAACATCTACAAAGCGGGCCACACTCATAGTGTCAACAGGATAAGGTTTCTCTCCTTTATCCATCTACTACAGACCATTTAGGTTATCACTTAAAGTACGATCTACTTGTATGTCATCACATACATGCTTAAGTGACAACGATAACCAAGGATCTTAGTTTATTGGTTTGTGGTTAATGCAACAAAATATCTCATATATCAAAGACAGTAGTGAAGAAAATATCTCATATTATTACATCACATAATGTTTGTTCATATACATGTTTACAAACTACTAGACCCTATGAGATTTAAGGCATCAACCCCAACAAACTCTTCATGGTTTGTCCGAAATCCTTCAAACTTTATCTCTGGCTCATATTCACCCGAGAGCTTGGCCTACTTGCAAAATCTTCGGATTTCAGCTTGATTCCTATGAAGATTTCTTTCAGTTGTCCTAGGTCTTCAACTAGACTCATAAGGAATTCGAGTGGCTCTGGAATCACCCTGATAGCACGAGTGAATCGCTCAAATCGAGCTTCCGAAGTTGGCCTTCCCTTTTAAACCACAGACTGCATGCTTACTTTAAACTCTAAGTTGCCACCTCATCCCTTAAGTCGGATTAACTCATCTGATCATGACAGCTGGCTGTCTTAAATTGTGATTTAACCGAGTGTCTTCCCTTAATCACCAATGCATGACTCTTGTCAATGGCACTCATCATTGCAAGGCCTATTATCTTCACTATTGCATGCTACCTCTTCTTAACTGCATGCCCTCTTGTCCAACCCCTAATCTTTCTTCTTCGTGGCTCTGCTTTGAGCATTGCATAGCCTTAATCAATGCATAGCTTAATTTTATTGCACTACCCTCTGAATGCTAGCCAACCTCAACGTATACTTCACCAAGCAGCGCATGCCTCATGTGCCTTGCGTCAACGCTATCAATGCATACCCAAGTACACACACAACCTCCCAATACCTAAGGCCTTCATGTCACGCCCCACCTACCACTCGATGTATGTTCAGGCGCATCTCTCAACTTTTCCTCACTTAGGCTTGTGGCCAACTTATAGTCTTCACAACCTGTTCACTGGCTAGCGTGCACGCCCAACCTCAACACTTAGGCAGCCTCGCTCATGTCGTGCGCTCAATGCCTCAACAGCCTAATGCTTGCATGCCCATTCCTTGCCGCGTGAATCAATAACCTCTCAAGGCCTTGATCATCGCATGCTTCTTGCTAGCGCATGGTAAGCCCTCAGTCAACACTTAGCCTTGTGGCTTGCTCTCAACTTCCACAACCTTGGCTGCCGCACACCACATGCTTCATACACCCATATTCACAAGCTTCATCACAAGGCTACAATTGGCTTCTACACTTAGCCAAATTTCTACTTGCTAAAGCCAAACTCCTTACTATCGGAAGACCTCATTTCTCAAGACTCCAGACTTTTCCTTTCTTCTTTAATATCTTCATGCCCTTCCCTACAAACATAACATTAATTCATGCTTAACATACTTAACATATTAATGAACATACTTAAGTAGGGAAAATAGGGTTCGGGGTTTACATTTACCTCCCTTTATGAGATTTCGTCCTCGAAAGTTGTTTCTATTGGGATTTGTGTCCTAATTCTCCCGAAGTCTCGTAGTTTGTAATTTACACACATTGTTATGAATAAAATAAGAGTTATTTTATCTGAAATTTACTCATATCCAATAAACAAAGCACCATGGTTATTGTATGTAAACTTAAGCATGTACATGAGATATACAAGTGGAACATGCCTTAAGTGATTACCTAAATAAGTCTGTAGTATAAAGATTAAGGAAGGATTCCTAATCCTGGTGACACTACGGATACGACACGCTTTGTAGAGGTTTGCAATTGTTGTGAACTACTACAGATGGTAGATCCTGACCATTCATGTGAAGACATGTGAGCAGGGGTGTCTTATACAAAGAGTTTGTATAAGACAAGACCATGAGATGATTCGTCTCTGTATATAACGTCATTGATACTGGAGACTTATATCTCACCTAAACGACCATAGGTGACATGACCTCAATCCTGAGTGTTTTGGGAACTCCTGCCTTTGAGGGCGGTCCTTTGATTAGTATGGGTGAGAGTGGCCAGATTGCCAACTCAACATGCCTACCTTTTTGGGGATTTGTCTGATTTAGAAGCTAGGAACTCAGTTACACAAGATGGAATTCACTCCTTCCCCGAAGTAGGGGTAAGTAAATAGATTGCTCCCTTAAGGGCTGATTTCAGGGCTTAAACATAGGGGCCACAACTTCTCTTTGGAATAGAGGACTCAGTCATAGTAGGACTATAAATTATGTTCATTAGAGGGATCAGTGGTACTTAAGGAGTTAGATGTAACTACAGGGGCATAACGGTTATTGGCCTAGTTGTACTTACGAGCGATCTGTGAAGGGTTATTTCACTGTTGATTGGTTGATATAGACACATAATATATTTGTAGTAAGGAGAGTTCAGCTGTCGGTCTTTAGTGGAGTGCTTGGTAGTCAACGGATGGTAGATCCTGTGACTAGAGAGTTTAGTCAGTTATTCACGTACTGTTGGAGCTTCGAGCTATAGGTCCATAAGGTCCCTTTGGTGGCTCAATGGATTTAAGTTGAGAATCAGTTCTTGGTGTTGATTTGGAATGTTCAAATTGACAAAAGGTAATTCAATTGTATATGATATGATCGGTATGGTGTATGAGATACATCAAGTGGACGATTAATGTTTTATACATCAAGTACCATGAAATAGAAAAAGAGCTATGGTTTATATGTTTCATGAGATGAAATATTAAAATTATAGGTTACAAATATACTATGGTAAGTTGGTTATCATATATATTTATAATAATATAAATTATTGGATAATTAACTCTTTTTCTCTAATAACCAATTAAGTGAGAGATTATTGGTGGTTTCATGGTAACCGTGAGATAAAAGAAAAAATATTTTCCTAAATTTAGAAGTTGATGATTGAGAGTTTCTATTCTCGAAAATTTCTCACGGTGGCTATCAAGTGAATTAGATTTACTAAACGACAGCTGAAGATAGACTAGACGATCGTGGAGTGATTCTATACGATAGTCACTCAGCTAGCTGATTAGTTAAACGATCGTGCAGCTTTTGCTAAACGATTGGGCATCATCTATACGATAGATTTGTCATCGCTCATTTGCTCAATCGTTTACACGATTGTTCCTCTTGTCTCGTCTTTTAACCAAGTCCACACAGAGCCCAAAGTTTTGGATTCTCACACCGAGAATACCAAGGTAGCCATTGTAGTGGTGTCGTACTCAACTCGACATTGTCGAGGTTGATTGGAGGTCGTTCGTTGTGTTTGTGGTCTTGGAGTTTGTTGTATTCATAATCTCAGAGATCGCTGAATTCGTGATCGTTGTGATCATCGCAATGTAGCGGTCATAGTGTTCGAGCGTTCGGGTTTGCAGTCTTGTTGATTGTTCGAGCGTTCGTGATCAAGGGTGTTGAAGATGAGTCTTCAAAGATATGTGTAATTCTTTCCTTTGATCGTATAGTAAAGCATGTTGCAATTTCATGTTGGTCATGACCGTATATTTTCGTTTCTTGATTGTAATTGTTAATGTTCATATACGAATGAAATTTGGAATGATTCTTCTAGTGCTCATGAAAATCCTCATGTCCGATTTTCTTCAGTTTCAAGTATATCAACTGAATAACTGGGGATATTTACTTCTTATTTGCTCTTCGGTTTCCCAAGTAGCTTCCTCAATGCATGATTTCTCCATAATACCTTTACTAGAGGTATCGTCTTGTTCTCAACACTTGCTCTTGCCTATCAAGAATTTCTACTGGTTCTTCCTTAGAAGTCAAATTTTCCTTCAATTGCACTGTTGCTCAAACAATACATGAGCAGGATCTAGTACATACATACCCAACATCAATACATGAAAGACATCATGGATACGAGATAATTTTGGAGATAACTCTAACCTGTGAACTGCTGGACCGACTCATTCCACTATCACATAGGGTTTAATGTACCTTGGGCTTAACTTCCTTTTTCTTCCAAACCTAAGTATTCCTTTCCACAAAGATAACTTAAGGAATATTTGATCATCGACTTTCAACTCTAATTCTCTTCTTCTCTTATCCGCATAACCCTTTTCCCTATCTTGTGCTATCTTAAGATTCTCTCTGATAAGTTTAACACTGTCGGACGTCTGCTAAACAAGTTCTAGGCCTAACATTTTCCTTTCTCCTACTTCATTCCAACATCATGGAGTCCTGCACGATCTTCCATACAACCTCGTATGGAGCCATACCGATACTCGAATGATAACTGTTATTATATGCAAATTTAATCAATGATAAATGTGTATCCCAACTACCCTTGAACTATAATACACATGCTCTCAGCATGTCTTCTAACGTTTGAATCATCCGCTCTAACTGACCATCTGTTTGCGGATGAAAAGCGATACTGAAAAATAATTTAGTGCCCAAAGCTTTCTGTAGACTAGGCCAGAACTTTGATGTAAACCTTGGATCTCGATCTAACACAATAGATACCGGAGCCCCAAACTGACTCACTATTCATCTACATATAGCTTAGCCAATCTGTCTAGGGTGAACGAAATCTTAACCGGTAAGAACTTGGCTATTTTCTTCAGCCTATCAATGATCACCCAAATTCCATCAAATTCAGATGGTGTCCTAGACAAGCCAAATAAGAAACCCATTGTGACATGCTCCCACTTCCATTCTGGCACTGGAAGTGGATTGAGTAACCTGTCAACCTTTGCCGCTCAAGTTTAACCTGTTGACAAATCAAACATTTATTAATAAATTCTGCTATTTCTCTTTTCATACCAGGCCACCAATATGACTTCTTTAGTGTTCTATACATCCTCGTACTCCATCTGGAAAGAGCTTTCCCTTGTGGAGAAAGTGAAGAACACCTTATTTAAAGGGATAAGACTGTGACTTAGCATCAAGGCCAATAGCCATACCGGGAAACATGGCCTAATTTCTCTTCTTTTTTCGGGGCCCCAGAACGATAAGCGGGCAATTGAACTACTAGAGAAGCCTACCTAATACCTATAGAATAGTTAGATAATCAAAGCACCCAGTCTTCTGTTCCATACTATTATGTTAAGTGAAAAAGTTACCCTGATAGCTCTTCTTCCCAGCTCTTGGCATCTGAATTTTCTCTCTAATTATCTATACCCAACTCCCTTCCAAGTGAGTGAGGTAAGCCCTTCTTCTCAACGTAGATCGGTTCTGAGTTCCTATCCTAAGAGCAATAAAGAAACTATCTAGCTCTAATAAAAGTTCGGCCTTACCTGGATGCATAGCATATGTTGAACTGTGTGCCTCCTCCAGAATAGCTTGTTTAAGTGCTAAGGCATTAGGTACACATACCCTGCCTTACCTGAGCAAAACTCCATCTGCTCTTATTTGATAATCAGACCTCAGGCCTTTACTTACCTCTTCAACTTTCCACCTGAAATGAAGCTAACAATCCTCCTGTCTAGCCAACTGCTAGAACAACCTTGGCATTTTTTAACTCATGCAACAACAAACCTCTGATTGAGAAGATAACAACTTTAGCTGTTTCTAACTTCCTGCTTAAAGCATCTTCCACTATATTAGCCTTACCAGGATGATACTCAATCGTACAATCATAATCTTTGAATAATTTGATCCACTTTCTCTGCCTCAAATTCAACTTCTTTTTATCAAAGATATACTTTAAACTCTTATGACCAGTAAATATATGGCAACGCTCTCCAAACAAATAATATCTCCGTAGTTTCAAGGTTAAAACAACAGCTGCTAACACTAAGTCGTAAGTAGGATAGTTATATTCATGTTTCTTTAACTGACAGGAAGCATAAGCTACTACTTTTCCCTCCTACATCAGCACACAAGCTAGTCCCTGACGGGATGCATCACAATAAATCTCAAACACTTTACCTGAAGTAGGTAAAGTAAGCACTGGTGCTGATACTAGTCTCTACTTCAACTCCTGAAAGCTTTGCTCACACTCTAGTAACCATTCAAACTTCACATCTTTCCTAGTCAGGTTCGTTAATGGAAGAGCTATCTTAGAGAAGCCTTCCACAAATCTTCTGTAATGTCCTGCTAAACCCAGGAAACTACATACCTCACATATAGTAAAGGGTAGCTCCCAATTAACTATCGCTTTTGTCTTCTAGGTATCCACACCAACTTCTACTGCTGAAACTGCATGCTCCAAAAATAAAACTTGTTTCAACTAGAAATCACATTTTCTAAACTTAGCACACAACCTCTTTTCTCGCAATATCTGCAATACTATCCTCAAATGTTCTGCATGTTTCTCTCTAATACTGGAGTATACTAGGATATCATCAATAAAGACTGGAGTATACCAGGATATCATCAATAAAGACTATCACAAACTGATCCAGATAGGGATGGAATATCTTATTCATAAGGTCCATGAATATCGCAGGGGCATTCGTCAAACCAAATGGCATCACTAGAAACTCGTAGTGCCCATAACTGGTTCTAAATGCAGTTTTTGGAACATCTGCTTCCTTTACCTTCAACTGATGGTATCTTGATCTCAAATCTATCTTAGAGAACATTGTGGCTCCCTTTAGCTGATCAAATAGATCGTCTATACGTGGTAATGGGTACTTATTCCTAATCGTCACCTTATTCAACTACTTGTAGTCTATACATAACCTGAGAGTACCGTCTTTCTTCTTTACAAACAAGACTGGTGCTCCCCAAGGTGACGCACTAGGTCTAACATACCCCTTATCTACTAGCTCCTGCAACTGAACTTTTAACTCTTTCAACTCTGTTGGCACCATTATGTATGGTGCTTGTGAAACAGGTGTTGTACCTGGAATCAAGTCAATAGTAAACTCAAATTCCCTATTAGGTAGCAAACCTGAAAACTCTTTAGGGAATACATCCAGGAACTCTTGAACAACGGGTACATTTTTCAGGTTTCAACTTCTTATCCTATGAAACAACTACATGAGCCAGATAGGCTTCACATCCATTACTCAGTAGCTTTCTAGCCTTCACTATTGATATTAAGGAACCTTGAAGTAATCTTTTGCTTCCTACAAATAATATCTCCTATTCACCTGGTCTCTTGAATATTATTTCTTTCTTAAAACAGTCAACAGATGCATAGTGTTTATTCAAGAAATCCATGCCTAGAATAACATCAAACTCCAGTAACTCTAATAGAATCAAATCAACCTATAAACTCTTATTTCCGATGACTGCCTCACAAATTCTGTAATACTCATGCACTACTAAAACATCTCCAACATGCGTAGAAATAAACAATTCCTCAGGCATATTCTTATGCACTTTATCGATATGCAACGCAAACATACTAGACATGAATGAGTGTGTAGCACCAGGATCAAATAATATATAAGAAGGTTGGTTACATAAAGTTATTGTACAAGTCACGACATCTGGAGACTCCTCTACTTCCTGGTGAATCACTGCATATACTCTACCCTACTGTTGGGGTCGTCCTGCTACCGTTTTTACTTTGCTTCACTAGAACCCTCACCTCTGGCTCCAATTGTCTTCTGTTGGTCTACTGTTTGAGAAGCAACTTTCTATTTTGCTTGAACCTCACGAACTAGATGGGGACAATCTCTTTTAAGATGTCCTATCTATCCACACTAGAAATAGACATTCCTGCCACTGTAACATATCCCTGAGTGCTATTTACCACAGTTCGCACAAGAGGGTTTCCTACTGGTACTAGTTACAGACTCGCCAATACGTCCAGTTACTGATCTACTAACTAACCCAACTGTAGGTCTCAATCTTTCCTACTCGAACCTTGTTGGCTCGCGCTTCTCTTTCCCCTCATAACTGACTATCCAGAGAATGGAGTCCTAAAACTCTTACCTATCGATTCTGTTGGAGCTCTTTGTTGTTCTTCTTTGTCTTGCAGTGACGGTTCTACGTTCGCTAGGCTTCTCTCAACCCTAATAGTTGTCTCAACTAACTGAGTGAAATCCACCCAATTAGTTGTGGAAGTAACTGAGGTATGGATCTTCTTTCTCAATCGATTCTTAAATTTCTTGCATCTCTCCTTCTCTTCCGTTATAATCGAAAGAGCATACTGCGACAACTTTGTGAACCTCTGCTCATATTCAGCGACCGTCATCGATCCCTGAACTAACTTGAGGAACTCATCTTTCTTAACTTCCCTGAAGGAGCTAGGATAATTCTTTTCTTCAAAGACTTTTCTAAACTCTAGCCAAGACATGACCTCTGAATCGTTCCTTCTGGCATCTACAACTTTCCACCATTTCTCAGCTCCTTTCTATAATAAGAATACCGCTAACCTGACCTTATGATCGTCCGAGCACCTCATCATGCTAAACAACTTCTCAATCAAATCTAACCAGATCTCAACATCTGCTGGATCTATGGCACCCTCAAATGTTGTTACACCTAAGACTTTTAGCCTTTCGATGTCGTACTTCTTCTCTAGATCCGCCTGAACTGATTCCACACTCGTCACTAACCTCTGAGCCATCCTATCAAATATTCTATCCTCTAGTTGAGGATCTGCTCTCACTTGCGGGGTACTCACCTCACTCTCTGAAGTCGATTCTAGAACTATTGGATCTTTACTTCTCATTCTACTGGAATCTGGATCCCTTTTAACTTTGAGATCTCTAGTGGTAAGGTCAGGGTCCTCATCTACTGTCTGCTTACTAAACGTGCCACTTCTTCTCGGCATCTTTACCTATTTATGAAGTACACATGTTAAGGACTCACAATAGGGACCAAGACTAATGCATGAACGCTCTCTCTTTCCCAAAATCTTATGCTCTGATACCAACTTGTCACACCCCCTCCCAGATTACCTTCTTAACTTGAAAAGAGATGTGATGCCAGCAGTTACCAATCTTCTCGTTGGCACTTACTGCCTACTAGCCTGCTTAATCTGTCTTAGAAACCCTTGGTTAACAAACATATATGTACTGGGTAACCAACATTAACAGACATACATCAACCGGGTTTCATGGCAACCAATATATACATGACATATGTACAGACAAGATCCTATGGTCCTAACTTGCTAAACTAGTCCCTGTATGAACAAAACATGTGTATAAATAATTTACAGAACTAACACATGGTCCTTTTCCAAATTGGAGTCTTTAAGTGGCAAAACAACAACAGAGTTATCTTCTAGGGATTTAACCACTACTTGGAAGGGAGGGAAAACATTTAAAAAACGAGGTGAGCTACTAACCCAGTGAATGACTTAATTACAACATAGTTTTCATGCTTAAAATCTAAAACTGGAAAACTAAATATTGAAAACTTGCCAAACAAACATGTATAAAAACTTAATTATATCACGATTGAAACGTAGCTAAGCTAATTCTGAGTTGAGAGAGAACCATTTTGCTCAATCACTCAACATCAAACATTAGTCAAGAGAAAACCCTTTTGCTCAATCCCTTGAATTCAAATCTACCTACGTGTACATGGTAATCACTAAGTACCATCATATCTTAGGTACTATGGCCCAAATACCTTATCAAAGTCCTTCAGTATCAGCATGTTACTAAACATTCCCAGATACCTTCTCTAAGTCCTTTAGTATTGGGTTGATAATAATCACCATAAAACTCATATTTTGAAATAAAACATATTATGGAAGCATGAGCATCATAATCATATGCTTAACATCTTTCTCACAAAGCTTGAAACTACTAATGCATGCTACATGAACATAAAGATTTGAAATATTGAAGTCATGCTTTTATAAACATTAGCTAGGCATGCGTTAGAAACTAATTTACTAAAACAAGTATGTTTGAAAACATACTAATCATGAACATAAGCTTTTAGCATTGAGATCATAAGCTTCCAATGCATATTTTATGTAAACAGACTCCTTATTACTTTAAAACATGCTTTAGAAGCTTTTTTTTAAATAAGCATGCGTTAATCAACTATTCTAAACTTAGTTTTCTTGGAAAAACATACTTTAACATAAGCTAGCATGAGTAAAACTTTGAGTAAAACATAAATTTTACTAACATTTAGAAAACATTCATTGTCACTCACTGTCTTGGCGTTTGTCCTAGGGTTGATAGGCTTTTCCTATTGGTGTTAACCCTGTGGACATAAATATTATGTTTATCTACTACCATAGATCTCCTTGTAAGATTAACTTATATACATAAGCTCACGTTCAATTTTTATATAGGATTCCTTCATCCCGACGCATACCTTAGGCGTCCAGTATTTAGAAATTTCTTTGGGCTTTAAATCTTAGCTATGCGGCCAACTTGCTTCACCAACGCATACACCATGCGTTAACGCATATCCTTGGCGCTCCAAATAGTCGCACACCAACACACACCTCGCTCAGCTTTGCGCTCACGACTTCAGCATATGCCTAAACAACTTATTACACAGCCCAACGCATGCTTGCGCTCAACCTAGCATTGCACGTGCGTCAACCTCTTAAGCTGCTTGCTTATTCAAAATTTTCAGACTCAAATTTGATCTCAAATAACTTATTTTCCAGACCTTATCATGGAAAATTTTCTTCTACAAACTTGTTTTAAATTGTCTTAACTAGCTTATTGTTTGGATGAAAATGAGGAATTTTGAATTCCGATCCATGCAGTAACATCGTTTTGAATATATTCAATTGGAATTTGACTCGATTTTAGGTGTGGTCTTTCTTTGGCTATACATATATTTTCACAAGAAAAAAAAAATACTGTCCAAAGCTAATTCTTGTGGGTCTTTCATCACAATAACTATAATGATAATTTGGAGAAAATATTGAAGGGGATTAGATTGTTCTAACCACCTGTGATACGCGAATATCTCTTTTTTTGGGGGAATTGGCGGTTATCAAGCCAGATGAAATAACATCGATTTTTCCCATTTCTCTTAAGGATTTCTTCCTTGCGTGGGATATCTTTACTAGGGTAATCAAGGTTCTAGAAGAAAGGCTTTGGACCCTTTATCCCACATTCTATTAACAGTTGTTATTCCCTTAATGTTTGAGCTCATAATTCTTCGTGGTTTGTCCGAAATCCTTCAATCTTTACCTCTGGCCCAAATTCACTCGAGAGCCTGGCCTACTTGCGAATCTTCAGATTTCAGCTTGATTCCTATGGAGATTTCTTCTGTAAGTTATAGGTCTTCAACTAGACTCATAAGGCTTTCGAATGGCTCTAGAATCACCCTGATAGCACTAGTGAATCGCTTAAACCGAGCTTCTAAAGCTGGCCTTCCCTTTTATACCACAGACTGCATGCTTACTTTAAACTCTAAGCTGCCACCTCATCCCTTCAGTGGGATTAACTCATCTAATCATGACAGTTGGCTGTCTTAAACCGTGATTTAACCGAGTGTCTTCCCTTAATCACCAACGCATGGATCTTGTCAATGGCACTCATCAACACAAGACCTTGATCATCGCATGCTCCTTGCTAGCGCATGGCATGCCCTCAGCCAACACTTAGCCTTGTGGCCTGCCCTCAACTTCCACAACCTTGGCTGCCACACACCACATGCTTCATGCGTCCATGTTCACAAGTTTCATCACAAGACTACACTTGACTTCTACACTTACACTTAGCCAAATTTCTACTTGCTAAAGCCAAACTCCTTACTACCCAAGACCTCATTTCTCAATACTTAAGGCTTTTCCTTTCTTCTTTAATATCTTCATACCCTTCCCTACGAACATAACATCGATTCATGCTTAACATACTTAACGTATTAATGAACATACTTAAGTAGGGAAAATAGGGTTCGAAGTTTACATAGTGAGAGTTTTTTAATATTTTAGATGATATTAATTTATGCTTGATTCATTTCTAAACCTATGTGCCATGTAATTAAATAAAATCAATATGTCACCAATCTAGGATGGCAGTCATGACGTATTGAATCACAAATTTATTAAGATATGATGGTACTTCATGTCTTAATTTTTATCTATTTTAGAACATGGCAAAGTTGATTTTCCCTTTTTTATTATTTAGCCATAATAAAGGACAAAAAGTTAAAAAGGAAATCAGTCATCAATTCAATAACACCTTATCGTCGAAGTCGAGAAGTTACTTGGGAGGAAAGAAATGATAAAAAGAAATGGCTTAAGAGAAGAAATGATAAATGGACTATGATTGTGTAATAAAAGAATCCATTCTCTAGTTATTGGTGGCAACATGATTGTGACATATAGGAGTGTTCGTAGACTTGGATTGGATTGAAGCATCTTTTAGATTCAACCCTATTGTTCGGGATGAAAATTTTTTCGACCTAAACAACCCTTGTTAAATAATGAATCCAACCTAACCCAATCTTGAAAATCTTGTATTGAGTTGGTTCGAATTACTTGGGTCATTATTTAATTTTTTTTTAAAAAAATAACATATTAATATATAAAAGAATTTAATTAATTATCTTTATATATTGAAATGAGAGTGGCAAATTAATCTTAATTATATTATGAAAAATTTATTTCCATAGTGTTAAAAAAAACTATATTAAATTATTGGTGGATAATAAATAATCTAAAAAAATTCATCAAATGAAGTGAAACTAAAATAAATATATGTATATATAATTGTATTGAATTAGGAAACTATACTATTTAATATTAATAATGAGTTCATTCCTTTTCTTCCACCGAGAAAAGTTCATTCCGAATCACAAGAGTTCTCTTTTTTTTTAATTTATTTTGATTTTCGTTATAGTAATGCAATGCACGAGGTCTCGAAAATCAATCAGGTTGTTTCTGATGATAAAAAGAGCTTTTTTTTTATGTGAAATTGATGAAAACCCGATCCAAACCGTGATCACTTCGATCTTGGGTCTTTTAATTCATTCATTCAAACTCAATCCAACCTAAATAAAATTAATAATCCAATCTAAACTGGACATAACATACCCCTCGATAAAGGTTTTTTAAATATCCCTATTGACATACGTGATCACTTCTGTTCGACAAAGAATCCATCCACACGAACCAGTACAACTCATATACACCTAGAGATTAGAGAACTCCTTGATGCATACATACAAAAAAAACTAAAAGGAGAACAGATGTCATTCAAAAGGAAGTACCTACATAAATCGAAATTCTAAATTTGCACGTAACTAAAGTGGAAATGACCTATTTCTAGAGAGAGACAGAGACAGAGTACATGTTTAAAATTTTTCTATCTTCTTCTTAAACAGGAAAGAAAGAGACAGAGACAAAGAGAGTTGATTATTTCGTAATATCATCATTACTAATCAACTCTGCTTCCATTTGACAGTGACAAGACCTCCTTCATAGTTCATAGGAAGAAACAAAAATCTTTCTTGGGAAGGATTAAGGAAATACCCTTTTTTCTTCATTTAGAAGAGTCAATTCTTTCATGCTAAAAATTTTAATATCTAATCACGTGTAACCATAAACATAAATAGTTTCTTTGGAAGACTCAAAACACATGGAATGAGACTATAAACAATTCATCCTTAATTCATAACCCAAATACATATATATTTATCCATATAAATGAGATCGAATATTCAACCCAGCTAAACTCACGTCATTATTTATTCATATAATCTCAAAAGTCTACAGATAGAAATGTGTTTGTGTATTTATACAAATGGGAAATGCCCCAAATTCAACAACTAAAATGAATTGAATAATCAGATATCCAAAAAAATGAAATTAAAAAGAATATGTCGATGTAAGAAAGAAAAAGAAATGAAGATATGTACAGAGTTAAGCCATCATGATCTGAAACTCCTCAAAGCTAATCAAACCGTCACCGTTCAAATCGAAGCGACGAATCATCAATTTACACTCCTCGGTGGATTTTCTTTCCCCCAATTTTCTTAGCATTTTCTTCAAATTTTTCGGAGTAATGAACCCGCAACCTTCACAATCGTACAGAGCAAACGCCTCTTTCAAATCCTTCAATTTCTCTTCCTCCCCAACCTCCAGTAGCCGTTCGAAATCGCCGGCGCACAGCAATCCATCGCCGTCCGAGTCCAGCGATTCCACCGCCGCCTCAGCCTCCGCCTGCAGCAGCTCTCCGCCCATTAATCCCAGCCGATTCCTCAGCTCCGACGGCGAAATCTTGCCGTCTCCATCTTCGTCGAAGTAACTCAATACGCGATCGTACTGTGCCGCACAGTTGATCTCCATTTCAATTCGGGATTGGAGAATTTTTAGAAAGGAGTTTTGTGGATTTTTCTCTGAATTTGGATTTTTGGTCAATTCAGGGTTTGGGGTTTCCATTTATAGGCTTCGGGATATTTTTGGAAACTGCGGCGAAGGAAAGCCTCGGAATGGTATAAAATTCAAAAGAGAAAAGAAAAAAGGGATTAAAAAAGAAGAACGTGTTTAATTGGGTCAAAAATGAAAATGGGTAAAGGACTTGGGGTGGAATCTAGAAATATCTAACCTGAATTGTTAAATAAAATAACGGTCAACTGCCACGTACTTCACACTTACTTTTCTGGCAATATTAATTAATATTCATTAAAACGACGGCTCAAAACCGCGTTTAGTTTTGTCCTGGATTACCCTTATCCTCCCAGACTCATCCAGATAACTCGAAATATATATCTATATTTTTTCTTCTTTTAAAAATACAAATAAATTATTTTTGGCCGACACCATTTTGACGTTGCCTTTATCCACGGCTGACGTTTTCTTATAAATATTTTTTAATGGAAAAAAATCAATTAATACCATAAATTGTATACTATGGGCATCTAAACTTCAATTTCATCCTATTTTTAACCTAATCAAAAGTGTTGCAATTTTTATTCTGAGTTCACTTTTTTGGTTAACTTGTCTTCTAATTAACCATCAATAATGGATTAATGTACAAACTAACCATTAAATAATTTTACTAAAAATTCTAATACTATTTTTCTCGAAAATTTAATCAATTTCATATAATAAATTTATTTTATAATTTATTTAACACATAACAAAGAATTTTTTTTTTTTAACTATATAAGAAGTGGTAAGTTATTTACCAGGATTGAAAATACAACCCAACACTGTTCAAAGTTTTAAGTTAAATTTAGAGTGTAATTTGGTGAAATTGAAAATTTAAGATTACAATCCTGATATTAAATTTTTATATTTTCTTAAATTTAGCATCGACATGAAGAATAATTTACATTTCAATCTATCGTTAAAAAAAATCATGAAATAAAAGAATAGGTGATAAAATGTAATTACTCATATGAATATAATATAAATAAAATAAAAAATTTAACCCATAAATAATACATATTTTAATTTATTTAAAAACATAAAATAATTATTTATTATTTAAATAATCATCATTTTATAGATATTTTCATCAATATTTCTGTAGGTTTGAGGTCTTAGTATTATGTCGATATCGATATTTTAAACTTTAATTATAACTAATACAACTTGATAAGTTTAAGGGTCAAAATTGATTTTTTTTAAAATAAAAATTTATCTTTAATTGTTTTAATTAAAGTCATTCTGCGTGGCCTTCGTATAACTCTTCTTTTCCCAGACTTTCTTTCCCCCCCCCCAAAAAAAAAAAGAAAAGAACATACAATTTCTAGGTTTATTTTGGAACCATTTGTTGGAAATTAGGAATAAAAAATTGTATATCCCGTCAATTTTGTGTTGAAAAAAATGGTATAATATTTCCAATCTGGTCAAATTTTTGGGGTGCTTTAAACTTTTTAAATATATTTAGATATGCAATTTCCTTGTTGATGCAATATTTTTCTAGAATAAATTTGTGTCAAACTACCCAACACTGTCCAAGATTTTGGATGTTTTAATTTAATCCTTAGAATTAATTTAATTAAATCCCAAAATTCATTCTTATTGTATTATTTTTTATTTATTTATTTTTTTTGATAATATGTAAAATAGGAGAATTAAACTTCTTCTATGAAATTTGTGAGTTGAGTTATACTTATTTTGTTAATCATTTTTATTGTTAAATATCGTTATTAGGATTGAATTCATTTCTGATATATTTGCAATTTAATTTATTGGATTAATCATAATTAGCTAAATTATAAAAAGACAAAAACAATAGATTATTTCAATGTCAACTATCTCATAATTGTTTAATGAGTTATTTAAATTTTTATTTTCTCAAAGTTTAAAAATGTGCTTAATTTATTCAATATTTTTTTAAAAAAAAATATAAATAAAATATTATATCAGACGAAATTCAATTTTATATTTAATATGTGAATTCTTAAACTTTAAACTTTTAAAATGTGTGAAAAAAAAAGTATCTGTTAAATACTTTTTAAGACAAAATAAAAAATTGAAGAACGTTTTACGTAAATTTAAGAGTTAATGGATAAAGAATTTATTCTTCGGGATAATAAATGAGGAAAAAGTAAATAAAATATTTGAATGTCATTCCATACATCACACTTAAATTAGTGTTTAAAACGTTTGTTTCTTCCAGTCAAAGTCAATACACGTAAACCACGTGTCGCCTTCTCCAACGCAATAGAGCACATTTGTTGGGAACTTGGGAGGGTCAGGCCCAACAACGGCCCAATTAGGGAGGCTTGGTAACAGATTGGGCTTACCCTTAGGAAAATAGCCCAACTACATTTTGGAATGGGTAACAAGAAAAATAGCATAATTTAATTTTTCATTTGCACAATTAGCAAACCTACTTTCCATTTGTAAAAATAGCAAATCGAAATAAAAAAAAATAATAAATAAAAAATTTAAAAGTCCAAACTACCTCTACCACATAGATACAATGCTCGATAAGACAAAAGTTTAGATACACTCTAATTCTACCCACCCAAAAGTACTTTTTAAACCCACTGCACATTTATCCTCCGAAAAACCTCACCCTACACTCAACTTTTCCTCTTGTCATTTTCTCTCGCACGAACTTTCTCTCTTCTCCATCCCAACATTTTCTCTTCTCAATCCTTTCATCTTCAAGCTTCTACTCTTGGAGGTCCATAGGTGCTCCGGCCATTCTTCATTCAATCATTCACTTGAAGTTGCTCCTACTCCGATCATCGATAGGAGGTGTTTTGGCCGTATTCGATGTTCGAGCTGAACAAATTAATGAACCAGGGTTTTGATGACGATTCTGTGTTCTTGAAATCTTCCACGCTAAAACAAAGGTTCAACATACATACTCTTAATTACATACATACGCTTCACTACATAGGACATACAAATGCAAATGGGCCACTTATATCAAATTCCAGATCTTTCAAAATTAATAAGGGCTTTCTATACGAATAGGCTAAGTTCCAAGAATGTCTCAAATCAGTTTTTTTTTTTTTTTTTTTTTTTGGAAATATACTGTTGTATTTGTTTAAAATATATATATATATCATTGTATATTAATATTGCAACATATGAGTGTGGTTTATATGTATCCCATTTTTATGCGTATATACGAGGTTTAAATATATACAATGTTTATATCAAATGTAATTAGAATAAGTACAAATCTTAGCTAAGTTATGTAGTATATACATCATATTAAGATACATATTTAACATACTTTAT
>NC_052350.1:10130063-10151873 GCF_009727055.1 Benincasa hispida
TAATTATTTTGTAAATATATATCCTATATTGTATATTTCACTAATGTCAGAATATGATCAAGTGCACAAGATATCTTATATTGCACATATATATATTAGTATATGTTGATACAAGTATACTATAGATATTATATGGTAAGTATATTGCATGGTAATTCACTATAATATAGCATGAACATTATGGTATAAAATTGTCCCCCAAAAAAAAAACTCTAAAAAATCATATGGAGAAGCAAACAATAGGAAGAACGTTGAAACTTTATATCGCATAAAATATGAAAAAAAAAATAATTAAAGAAATATTGGTACTTTTGTAGTGTAATTATCATTACCTAATATCATGGAATCTTAACAAATTTAGAAAATTTTAACATTTGGGCATTTAATTTGAAATTGGTTCAGCTAAAATCAAGGAAATTGAAATACAGTTTTAGTGGGTAAATTTCGACAGTAGGTCTATTAAAGGAAAAGGTTGAAATTTTTTTTAATTATTTTAATTATAAAATAATACAAATTTTAAATAAGAGATTGTACCAAAAGGTTAAATTTTTCATAAGTTACAAAATATAATTAAAGTTTGGGGCATTTGTGCAATATTACTTATGAAATAGGTCAATTCTATAAATTTTTAAATGAGAAATTGTACTGAATGTCTAAAATGAGGGTACGAATTTAAAAAATGTTTATTTCTTTTTTTCTTTTTGGAAAATGCCTAAAAAGTATCCCATGGTCCATGCCTATTGCCTATTTTTGGGGATTATTTTAAAGAGGGAAAAAAAAAAAAAAAAAAAAAAACCCCTTCAAATTACCCTTTCTTTTAGGAATTTCAAATATTATCTAAATGATGCCTACAATCTCGAGTATAATTTTATCAGAACAAACTAAAATCTCAGGAAGCCGCCTGAGTTTGAGGTTTCACTGTCCATGCAACAGTGGAATTTGTACATATTCTAATTTTCCAATAATTAATAATCTTAGGTTTACAACATAATATCAATGAATATGATGTTCAGACGTTGTATTTGTGTAAATGTAGTTTAATTATTTTGTGTTTCATATTAATTTTGCTTATATATGTTTGTAAACAATGTATTTGGAAGAAATCGACAATATATTTCTCCATATTTAATAGTCTTAACTCTTCAAGGTATAGATGGTGATAGATTACATATTAGTTTCAATTGAGTGATGGTGTTTACATTATGATTAGCGTTAATATTCTAATTTTTCAATAATTAATAGTCTTAGGATTTACAACATTACATCAATAAATTTGATGTTCAGACGTTGTATTTGTGTAATTTAGTTTAATTGTTTTATGTTTCATATTAATTTTTCTTATATATTTTTGTAGACAATGTATTTGGAAGAAATCTAGACAATACATTTTCCAATTTCACTTTCATAGAGTATAATTTTTTGTGTGAATAGTTGCTTCAATTGATTTTAAATTAAATCTTCACTTGCCAAATTTTTTTGGTGATTTTTGCATATTCTGATTAGATACTGATTTCAGTTGGAAATTTTGAATTAGATTTTATATTTGAATACTAAGTAATTTGAAGACTGTTAGGAAGGGGATATATGTCCAGTTTTTCCTATAACTACCGTATATGTAAACATAATATTTAAAAATTTGACATTTTTGTGACAAAACTATATTTAGATATTTTTTAAAATATTACTAGACATTTGTCCAATCGCCCATCAAATATTGATATGATCGAATTTTCAGAATCTTGATTAGCTTTTCAGAAAATTTCCAAACCTAACAATTTCGACAAAATATATATATATATATATATTAACTAGGTTCAATTAGGTGTATTCTTCTAAGGTAGAGTATATTGAATGCACACAAATGACTATAAAAAAGTTTATGTTATTCATATTATCCAATAAAAAAGATGGTAAAATTGAGTCAGTAAAGATATCATGATGTAAGTCTATTAAGAAGAGATGCCGATTATTCAACTTTCCTAAGTTGTTCCATACCTAAAAAAAACGAGTGCAACGACTTTAGAAGAAATGTTTTTATGTGGTGCTAATGATTTAAGAACTATTTTTGTTGCTCATAATATTCCGGTTTATTCTCCTATCTATTATCGTGATATGTCAAAATAGATGTACAATCTAATAAAACTACTATCAAATATTTATATTTACTCATAAAAAAGATAGATAGTTATCAATCTAAGTAAAACTCCATATTAAGATACTAATTTTATGGTTTGATCTCTTACCTACCATTATTGAACCCAAACTAAAAAAATCAAATGGTTTAGAATTTCTTCTTCATTTTTCTTTTAGACGTGGCGTGGGAACCATACTTTTGATGGGCATAGCCTACACTCAAATTAACAAATATTTATTAATTTTTGTATTTGAACAAAAATCACAATTGTCCAACTAATATCAAACCGTTGAACTAAAATTACTTCGGTTTTTGGTAAATTATAAAAATTGACATGATCGTCAATGGTTTTCATTTGAATTTATTGACATTGACCATTGACGAAAAAATATTTTTCCTCACAAATTGTCTAATTTCCGTGGTCCAAAGCATAAGATTTCAACCTCTTAAAATATAACAAAAAATGCCTCTAAATAAATAACCTATATAATATAATTTTTTTTTTTAAAAAAAAAAAAGCTTATAAATGGCCTTAAAGGTCTTTTTCTTTTTTGTCTCAAAATTATCGAAGAAAGGGTCATTTGTTCTTAATCATTCAAAGAGGAATAAAACAAAAAATTAAAAGATAACTTGATAATTTAAACATGGACAACTGCAACACCAGGTGACAACTTAGAATTTGAAGATGTCCAGGCAACTAAGCAGCTACCCCATGATTTCATTACTAGCAATATAATTTTCCCAAACCATTGATATCAAACTTACTCAAAATTGTGCTAAAGTTGATTTCATGAATTAATTTGTCAACTTAAAAAAATAATAACTATTATTATTAAAATTAAAAGAGCTTGCCCTAATTTGTTTACGAATTTCAGCATGGAACAAACCCATATGTCCTGAAATTTCAATTTCTATTGAATTATGTTCGCCAGATCCCAATACATTTTGCTCATTCCTCGGCTCCAAAAAGGCTAGCATGCATCGGATAATCCAAGTAAGCTCCAACACCATTGCTCTTAATAATCATATACGGTTTCTCATTGATGGGGCCAATGTTCATGGAGATACCGAGACATTGAATCATTTGAAAATGGGCTGTTTCTTAATAATCAAGGCGGTTCTCCATGCTGTATGGAATAAATATGACTAACTACGTTTCTTCAAAACTTTCAGTTGCTGTTGCTTACAGCATCCCGTCATTTTGTTGCCACTGCCTCTGAATCAGACAATATGCCACTCATTTCCTCGAAGTATGGCCAGTTCCTCTTGCTTTTCTTTTCACTTTTGCTTTCCTGCTGTACAAAGAAAGGAGATTACCAGATTTATAAATACACTTTCTCTAACAGGAATGAGAATTGAAGAATTTATCGGTTCGACATGCATTGGGCCGAGGCAAGGAGCATTTGGGAGAAAGAAACTTCTCAAATGGTCCCTTACTAAGGCATGGCTGGCAGTGTCGACAACTATATGTATGCTGGGGTATCAAACTGCTTTTGGGGGGAGATTATATAAAATACCTCAAGATATGGTTTTTCTGCTTAAGTTATGATAGTAAATATCTTTAATACTTTTAGAGGACTCCTTTTGTCTGATGGACAAGAAAAGCATAAAAGAGAAAGGTCAAACGCAGCCCTAATCGAAGATGGACTTTTTTTTCTGGTACGCCACTCCCTGAGCAAGGAGCGAGACAACATAAATCGAATTTAATATCATGAATATCCTTTACTAGTTATTTCCTCATCTTCCTATTTATAAGCCACAGCTCACTTTGACGTTTCCAATTTCCCCTAGAATCTCCGGGGCTTTCTTAGCCACTCTTGTTTTGTTTTTTGTTTTTTTTTTTTTTGTTTTTTGTCTCCTTTGTCTGAAAATGGGTTTGCTTTTCTTCACCTATGAGAATTTAGGATACTAAATCTTCCATTAAAGTAAGTCAGAGATGGAATCAGACAGAATAGAACTCCACATTTGTATCCTTTAACATCAATAGAAGGGGAAATTAAGATGGAGAAAAGTTTTGATTGCAATTGTAACTCAAAGGGGCAGAACAAAGTTCAAAATTGAAAGTAGAAACAGAAAAACAAACCTCAAATTTCTGAACCAGAGATGCCCATAGAGATTTGCACTGTCCAGGACTCCGATTAATTCCATCAGCCGACATGCCATTGGATATCTCTTCCCATAATGCCATTCGTCCCCTGGCCACTTGAAACCTGGCATGCAATTCCCCCCGCAATTTAATAAGTTTCTTGATCTCCTCAGGTTTCCATTTATTGCGTTTCACGGGCTTCAAAGGGTTCACGTCAGAATTTGATGTTTTCAGTGACTTGTCACCACTAACTTCTTCACATTCGTTTGTAATCTCCAACGTATTTTTTGATTGTTGAACAGAACCTTCGTTATCCTTGGCCAATTCGCTAGCAGGAGAGGATGGCGTGATAAATGGTCTCCAGAAATCTTCCAAACCCTCGTTATCAGAGGATTGTGTCCCTGTCAAGTTTGAGTTCGAGGTATCGTAGTCCTCTTCAGGAAGTAGCCTTCCAGGTTCCAAATAATAACCTGTACCAACAAAAAAAAAGTAGGAAAAGAAAAAGGAAACGCTCATTTAATACCATAGCTGGATATACACCCCATGCATTGCAGGAGATGGTTCGACAACAGAGACATGTACACTGCTAATCAGAACTTTAAATTCAAGAATAAAATGCACAACCGTTGCGATAAATCTTAAATTAATCATTAATGTCATACGTCAATAGAATTATATGTTTCTGGTATAATACATTCCATACAAGTCAGTGACCTTACAAAGAACGTCCTAAACTGTCTGTCAGGCTGACATCAAACTGTTTCTTTAGATTACTTTTGGTGATAATTTTTATAAATAGAAATGTCCAATGAGGACATTGAGGAGAGAATTGGGGGAAAAGAGAATTCTACCCAAAAACTAGAACTCTTACGCTTGAAGTTGATGTAAGTAGAAAGGGGTTAAATTGGGTAAACTCTAGGTTAATTCCCTTTTTACCCCACTTGTATTCGAACTCTATAATAAATAAGAGTCTTCCCTCTCATGTATGGATAACTAATGAATAATATTTTTCCTTCCAGAAATCTCCAAGATTTTTAGTCTACATCAAATTGGTTGCAGAGCGCCTTTGATGGTTGTCAAGGACACCAACAAGAACCCCTCTCCCCCAACTGATGCAGAAGTATCTTCTTCCTCTCCACGGGCTCTCAACAAAAGGTTGGTAATTGTCGAGCAGTCCATTCAACTTCTTACTGGGAATTTTGCAACAATGCAAGCCTCCATGACGGAAATGCATCAAGCTTTAGAACAACTAACCAGAGAATTCAGCAAGATGTCCAAAAACAAGGATAAAGATCAAGAAAATGTGGTGGAAAATCAAGATTCCCAAGAACAACAAGTACAAGACTTCAAGCAGCAAGGAAAATGTGGAAAGGATGCATGGAGAAACCAAGAAAATTTTCAAGATTATCAAAAGATTCAAGGAAAGCGGCCCCTACAATTTTATGAACAAGGTAGAACATACAATTCCTTCTCGAGCAACAAACTAATACTGCAAAATGTGGTTGGTTTTGATTTTGAAATATGAGGAAGAAAAAGTTGGTTGGCAAGGTTTTTCTCGGTTTCCATATGGAAATCATGAGCAACAACACCAATTCAAGAATGTCAAAGAATGGATTCAAGAACCGTTTCTAGATCAAATGGGCAATCAACCTCATGTCCAAGAATGTGCTGCCAACCTTCAAGAACTGAGGAGACGATATCAACAAGAAAGACATCCTCAATTTAACTTGGTTAGAAATCGAGAGATCGGTCAAAATGTTCCAAGTGGGATGCAACAAGAAATTCCCAGGGGCTTTTACCAAGAAGTACAACCAGGCACTTATGTTCAAATTCAACCTCCAGCCCCTCACATATTCCAAAAGAGACCTTTTCCTCACTAACCTCTTGGGTTTCGATTCAGATTCTTTAGATGATGAAATCATGGGCAACCAATTTCAATATTATCAAATTTAACAACTCCCTTCTCAAGAAACTTATCCAACTCACAATTACGGTCACCATCATCGGCCACAGTTTAGACATTAGACCAAGAAGCTGTCTAAGAATATCAAGATTGGCAACATCAGAAATTGAAATATCAACTTTGGCACCAAGATTCGGATTATAGAATGAAAATTGACTTGCCTTGCTATAATGGCCAAATGTACATCAAATTTTTTTTTAATTGGACCAAGGATCGTGCTTTTGACTATATATTCAAGAAACATCTGGATCAAGGGCAGCCTACTGGAGATGGAATATTTGGAATTTTGGATGGAGTTTTTGACATTGCAACAGCTACGACAGACACTAGATGACCTTGGTATGAAAGATTTGATGAACTTGATGGACTTGATGGAAATTTTATGTGTGGGATTTTTTTAATAATCATTTTGTTCAAGATGTAGGAGGTTGGTTTGGCCATACTCTTTTGTACAAGTTTATTTTATTGCTTAATTGTTTCATTTTTTTATCTTTTTTTCAAAACTCGAAGACGAGTTTTCTTTTTGGGGAGGTAGAATGATGTAAGTAGAAAGGGGTTAAATTGGGTTATTGGGTAAAAATCTAGGTTAATTCCCCTTTTACCCCACTTGTATTCAAACTCTATAAATAGGAGTCTTCCCCCTCATATATGGATAACTAATGAAGAATATTTTTCTTTCTAGAACTCTCCATACATGAGGGAGAAGACTAATAGAGTTTGAATACAAGTGGGTTAAAAAGGTAATTAACCTAGACTGTTACCTAATTACCCAATTTAACCCCTTTCCAAAGAAATCTAGACTGAAGATAGGCTCAAAATCACCTGTAAACCTTGCATGTAAAGCTCGTTTTAAATTTACAAGTTTGTGAATTCCGGTAGGATTTGTAATAAGCCCTAATACTCCTATTTTTAATGCATAAAATGATGGTCATGCAATTAAATTTTATCCAGAACTTCTTTGAGTGTCATTAGCCAGCCTTAAGAAGATATTCTACATCGCCCTTGACCTGGCATCTGGATTATGCCTGAAAACCAGGATTACAGGTTTCTAAAAGCAATGTGTTCCATTTATGCAGATATGCAACGAAAGAAAATGAAATAATTTTTTTAAATAAAATAAATAAAAGAACCTTGAGACTCCTGACTTGAGTTATCCTCAGAATGCAAATCGTCATTTCCATCTGGTCTTATGCCGTTTAAGTGGCTCTTAGTTGGTTGTCCATCAACTGCTTTTCTCAATGCTGACATCCCAAATCCAGTATTGGACTTGCCTGAAAGCCTTGCTCCAAGCTCTTCGGATAGAACTCCTCCAGGGTTCTCCACGGCCATGACTATGACTTCAGGCCTCTTACCACTGTATTTTCTAACCATCTTCCTCAGAAGCTCAGACACAGTTCTTTCCATGTGGGCTAGAGGACAATTCACCGGGCAGCTTGAAAGTGCTGCATGAGCGGCTTTATGAAGTGCATCTAGAAGCTTCCCCTTGTCAAGCCATAAACATCGAGTAGTGATCCTTAGTTTTCCTCTGATGCCAGTCTCATTTAAACCATCTGTTTGAGGTCGCAAGATTTCCATACTGTAAACAGAAGAAACCAGAATATCACTTAGTAAATGGAAGGTTACCCACTTCACCAAAGGAGAAATTTGCAAGATCTACCTGACCACTATAATCCCATCCGTTGCAATCTTTAGTCTCTCATCAACGAAAAGCTCAGATGAGGATCCAAATGCTTTGTCACCATCACTATACTTCAACTGTAGCATAATAAAGACATGGACAAAAGTCAACAGCGTCCTTATAGTAGAAAGAAAAACGTTAAGGTTATTGTACCTGTAAATTCTCCCTCCCAAGAGAGGTGAAACCATTGGATAAAACTCTTCTGTTTCTTAGATGAGATACTCCAAGCATTTCTCCATTTTTTATAACCTTCATATCAAGATGTGAAAAATTTTCAACATCTTACAGAGAAATATTCCACGCACAGAAAAAGAGATTAAATATGTAACACAAGCAATTAATATTATCAGATTGGAGATTCTATAAACAAATTTCCGGGCAAGACTAGATTGTTTAGCCAACTTGAAAACCATTCACCAGATTCAAACCAAGGCCTCCAGAGAGAAGCCAACAAAGAAAATTCGACAATAGAGTGAGAAGGAAAAGGGAGAAAAGATCTCCTAGCCTATTTCCCCTTGTGCAATAATTTTATCCTTTGGTTTTCGGTTCAAGATTATGGAATAATTAGCATTAGAGAGGACTCCAATCCACCTCCAACATTGGCTGAACCCTTTAGCTTCAAGAATGACATCAACGAAACTCAAATTGCAATCAACTTCATCAAAGACATTCTCGAGGTCTAACTTGATGATGATGAGTATACCCTTTATCTTGTTCTTTTTGTTTTCAGTTTGTGAATAATTTTATTATCAATAAAACAATAGTTTTTTTTTCTTTTCAATAAGTGTATGATTTGTTTTCCCCCATGAAGGACAATTGGAACTCTGACTGTGGCTGGAGAGGTCTTCTGCATAACGTATCCTATCAAAATGTATTTCAATTCTGGATAGGAAAATACTCACAGTTGTGTGCCGAATGCCTGTCGACCGGCCCAGTAATTCATGCTCCTTGAGGAATAAAAGCTCTCCATGAATGGGTAAAAAATGCTGCGGCTTAACAATTTGAAGTACCTCCTCCTTCAAACACAAAGAATTTCATTTATCAGATATGAGTGAGATGAAGGATGCAATATGGATGAAGTCAAACAGGGTGCTACGAAGAAAACTATATTGAGGCTAGAATAGGGGAAGTTTGGGATGAATGATCATGACACAGGCATTTCAAGAAGGCAAATTGGTTATCAGCTTAAAGCAATACTTAATTAGGAATTAGGTTCCAAACATATGAGGTAACAAAAAAAGTTGTAAAATGCAAAAGAAAAAAAAAACATCTAAACCAAATAATCCCACAAGTCTAAGTTTACATGTGCAGATCTAGGGAGAAGGGGGGTCTATAGTTCAAAGCAAGAAGGCTGAGATGATCATAAGCCCATAATCCCAAAAGAGATAATAATAATAATAATAATAATAAATAAATAAATAAATAAATAACTGACATATTCGAATGCAATTATAAAGGAAACTTACTAATTCTCCACGATATCCGTGACCAGATGTGTGCAGCAACTCATTCTTGCCCATGATTATATTCGATCCAATCTCTGATATACGGTTCAACATTTTCATCACTCTAGATTCGTTACCTGGAATAACCTGTACCATGGGAAGATGGAAAAGAACTATTAGATCACATTGCCAGGAAAAGATCAATGCCTGCCCGTGGACCAAAAGCAAATGTCAAAATCATTTAAAAACTTAGAAATTTTAGTTCAGCAGTTCAAATGATTTTCGAATAGCCCACTATAGCAGTGTATTACTCAAAAGAAAATGCATTTGTAGTAACTTTTTATACGATAAACAAATGAACCATAACAAACCACGAGCAGTTCCTCCCGAGCAGAGATTCAGAAACTTCAGAAACTTCCTCTCGAGCAGTTCGCGCACCAGCCGATGGTGATTCCTTCCAGCAGCCAGCCGACGGCGATTCCTTCCAGCAGTGGTGCTGGGGTTTTTAGGCAGTATCCAATCGGAGCTCCAGATTTCCCAAATGTATCCGGTTCCTTCCAGCAACAGCAGTGCCACCCAACCGTATATCCGGTTCAGCCTCGGTACCGAATGGGTGACTCCGCGGGAATTCTATTCCCATCTCCTATGGACAGAAACATCCAAGATCAGAGTCCCATGGGGAACTCCAACAGCAGTTGGCAAGTCTTCAATAGCAGATGGCAGCGTTTGGGGCAAAACTGAATGGCCATGAGTCGTCCACCAATCTTCCAATCTATTCAGAAAATCCGGTAACAATGTTTCCTACTCTTCCTACTGCTAATTTAGTATCTGGGACTTTAGGAAACTCTGTAGGGATGGTCACAGGAGAAAAGCTCCATGGTCAAAATTACTTCTCCTGGTCCCAAACAATCAAAATGGTTCTTGAAGGGCGCCATAAATTCGGATACTTGACCGGAAAAATACCTCGACCAAGCCCTGGGGACCCCCAAGAGCGTGTCTGGAAGGGAGAGGATTACTTCGTTCGATGTTGATCAGCAGCATGGAACCTCAGATTGGAAAACCCTCGCTCTATTCAGCCACTGCACGAGATATTTGGGATGCGGTCCGAAGGTTATATTCTAAATGGCAGAACGCATCCCACCTGTATACTCTATGTAAACAGGTCCACGAATCCAAACAAGGGAGCGTGGATGTAACATCATACTTCAACAAGATGTCTTTATTGTGGCAAGAGATGGATTTGTGTCGAGAGATCATCTGGAATTGCTTACACGATGGGATTTAGTACTCGAAAATAGAAGAGATTGATCGTGTGTATGACTCCTTGTGGGATTGCACCCAAAATTTGATATGGTTCAAAGTCGAATTCTATGGCAAAAACCAATACCGTCTCTCATGGAGGTCTGCTCAGAGGTTCGATTGGAGGAAGATAGATCGAGTGCGATGAATGGCTCTACTATTACCATCGTGGAGTAAGCTGCTTTTGGGGTGAAATCCTCTTAATCGAATGGTGACAAGCAGAATAGTAAAACACATCCGATATGTGAGCATTGCAAGAAGCCATGGCACACGAAGGACAAGTGCTGGAAACTACATGGTCCGCCTCCTAATGGCAAATGTCGCCCTCCGAATGACAAGTCAAAATCTGATCGTGCTCTTGTGAGTGAATCGGTTGAGGGGGCCACACAACCTCCGGTGACCAACCCAGGTGATTCAGGTACCATAGGGATTCAAAACAATTTGCTCCGTCAGGTACTGCCTCAAGTCTTTTAGTTTCTTTGTAAGGGAATGAGGTATGAATTCTAGATTCAAGAGCGACCGATCACTTGACTGGCTCATCTGATCGATTCCTCTCGTATTATCCGAGTGCTGGAAATGAGAAGATTCGAATTGCAGATGGGTTCTTCGCTCCTATTGCTGGAAAAGGCCGGTGGTCACCGTTTCAGGGATTAATTCTACAAAATGTCCTACATGTGCCAAAAATTTCTTACAACTTGTTGTCAATAAGTAAAATAACAAAAGATTTGAACTGTAGAGTTGTCTTCTCACCAGATGCTGCTTTATTTCAGGACTTGAGCTTGGGGAAGACGATTGGCACTGCCCGATATGACAGGGGCCTCTATTTCCTTTTTGAAGATGCTTCCTCCAGGAATTTTTTTAGGACTAGTCTTTAATCTTCATTTACTATGTCTGAAAAAGGTTACTTATTGTGGTATTTTCGTCTTGGACATCCAAGTTTTCAATATATGAAATATTTGTTTCCCCATTTATTCCATAATGTGATTATTTATTGTGGCATTTTCGTCTTGGACATCCAAGTTTTCAATATATGAGATATTTGTTTCCCCATTTATTCCATAATGTGAATATTTCTTCTTTGTCTTGTGATGTCTGTATACGTGCTAAACAGCCTCGTGTTTCTTGTGTTTCTCAGCCTTATAAACCTACCCAGCCTTTTTACTTGATCCACAATGATGTTTGGGGTCCTTCAAACATCTCAAACATCTCTACCCTGTCCGGTAAACGATGGTTTGTCACGTTCATCAATGATCATACCCGGCTTACATGGATATATCTCCTTGTTGATAAGTCCGAGGTCCTGTCTACCTTCAAACAATTCTATACCACTATCTTAACTCAGTTTAATACGAAGATTGCCATTCTTCGGAGTGACAATGGACGTGAGTTTGTCAATCACACCCTCCGAGAATTCCTAGCTTCAAAAGGGATTATCCATCAAAACTCTTGTGCTTATACTCCGCAACAAAATGGGGTGGCTGAACGGAAAAATCGCCATCTCATTGAAGTTGCTCGCTCCTTGATGATTCTGGCGTCTCTCTCATCGTACCTATGGGGAGATGCGGTCCTTACTGCAACTCATCTCATTAATAGGATGCCTTCACGTGTTCTAAAGTTTCAAACACCCCTTGAGTGCTTTAAATAGTCCTGCCAGTCTACATGTCTTATCCATGAGGTTCCTCTTCGTGTGTTCGGGTGTATAACCTTCGTTCACACTCACGGTCCTCACCGGGCTAAGTTTGCCCCACGAGCTCAAAAGTGTGTGTTTTTCGGGTATCCCCTTAATCAGTGAGGCTATAAATGTTTTCACCCACCTTCCAAAAAGTACTTTGTCACTATGGATGTCACGTTCCTTGAAGATAAACTATCATTTCCCATTAGTCGTCATCAGGGGGAGACCACGAGTGAAGAGACTAACAGTTCCACATACTCCGTACCTATAGTTTCAATCTTGAGCCTAGTCCTAATGTTCCTAAACCCAGTCTACCTAGTCTCAAACCTGGTCCTACTATTAGTTTCAATCTTGAGCCTAGTTTCAATCTTGAGTGAAGAGACTAACCGTGCCTGAACTCAGTGTTTGTCCTCCCTACTAGATAAGTGTCCTGGATAACATACTATAGGAAGAATCTCAGAAAGGAAACCCAGGAAACTCCTGTTGTTCCATCGAAAAGTGACCAAGCATCGGGACCAGCTCAGGTTCAAGATCCTGTCGTTTCAAAGAAGGTTCTTGAAGAGAAGTCTGGGCACATAGAAAATGGTGAGACGAGCTCAGAGAATGTTGAAATTACAGGAGGTAATGAAGGTAATGAGGTGCTGGAAGATCCTCGGGAAGATGAAGAATTGTCTCAAAAGTCTGATACCATATTGAAAAGTAAAGAGAAAAGAGGAAAAGACAAGGCTTACGTGGAAAACCCTAATCCAGGGAGAAAAAACCACGATAGAGAAGTTTTTATTATTTTTAATGTCATGCTTACAAGGGACCCCAACCTCATATAAATAGAATAAGGGAAAACCCTAATTTAGTAGACATAGAGTAAAAGACAACTATGCCCTTAGGACTAATGCATCATATTTCAACACAAACCATTGGTGAAATAATGATAAGAATTAAAAACATAGAATGAAATTGAAGAAATCTATGTTAATGGAGAATGATCGATCACTTTTTAAGAGAACTAGATTAAAAAGAGCATCGAAGTAAAGAAAACAAAAGAGAAGGCACTCATATGCTTTGGTTCTTCCCTTCTCAATTTACGTCTGAAAGACCTTTATATTCCAAATTTCAAATGATAGATGCAAGACTTGTAAATCAAGATTTCTTAGAGTTCTGTATTAATTAAACGTAGTCATAAAGCAAGCAAAGGCATTATATCAATGGGTTAGAGAGGAGCAGCAGTTGCCAATATCTTTGTAAATGCAGAACCGATGAGACAATTTGCACATGATGGGTTGAATGTATTAGTTAATGACGCAGAAAATCCAACTACAAATTTGAAACACATAAAGCTTATTCAATAATTGCTATGAAGCAAATAAAATCTTGTTTTATTACCTTGGCCGAATACAGAATCATGTCTTCCTTGCTCAGTTTGAGAGAATGACTACTTCCATAAGATGCAAGATTTAGGGCAGCACGTGGCTCTGCCTGACACAACAGCATGCACAATTATACTGCTATTCAATGCGACTAAACTATAAAATCCACTAAACCCTGCAATACATATTGGCGCGTAGGAAACTTACTTGTGAGCCAGTTGTGACAATTAATAAATCTTTTGGAGCATAGGCATCAATGTCCTCCACTTTTACCTTATCAGTTGTAGGATGAGAATTATTAGATGAATATATACACTTGAAACCTATAAATATGTGGAGGAGTTATGAATAACAGCTAAAAGCATGATGTCCATGCATGCCCACACATAATTTTATGTTTTCCTAGTATTTTTTGTCCTTGGGTAACCACCAGCATTGCAACTCAAAGTCTAGTAAAATTCATGAAAAATATTCCATACAGCAAGCATTAGCAAGAACCAACAACCATAGTAATGTATTGCAACACTTCCGGACATTAAGAAGAAGCATAGCCATTATGAATATTAGCTGTTAGCTTAAGACTCAGGAGCAATTCTTTAGTCGCATATTCATTAAACTTCATAAATTGTAATGTTACAGTTGTACTCTTTTAAGACCATCTTATAGCAATGAGTATTATGTTTGAACCCCCTCATTTTAAATAAGAAACTAGCTGTTAATAAAATAAACAAGCTCAAGGCAATGGAGCATACCAAAACATAACAAAAACATGAGTTACAGAAAGATGCTCCAATGTCCGAATCTATAACAATAAAAATATAAAAAGAAACCACAAGTCAGATCCTATCCAGGCATTAAGCATATGCGGACTTTTAACTTCAAACATTTGCTTATATCTTTTTTTTACCAGATTTACCACACAATGGTAAGAATCTCTGTAACCTGTAGAACTTCACATTTCCATTTAAAACAAACCCTTGGAACACCTTCTAAAGCCATCACTCCCTTGAATAGACTCATTCAAGAAATGCATAAACATCGATGGTCTTGACGTCACAGCATTACATGAGAAAAAACACATTCCCATTGATCAATATGTAAGACTCTTTCTAACAAAAATTTATTATTCCGATTATCAAATGAATAAATGAATGTGCAAACTGTTGCAGTCTCATCATCCTTAGATCATGTGGTACAATTATTCAACTTACAACCATGGAGTGAAATAAGTGTGTCGATAAAATTGTGTGCATAAAAGGATTGAGTTTTACCCAACCACAGGGGCTAACTAGAGGACTACAATAATCTTATGCCACAAAGGTTATTTCATTTTGTTAACAACACCCATTACTGCCCTTGTATGACAAGGGTTTTACATGCATGCACCCAACTAACCAAGTGAGACCCCTGTTCTAATTCAGACAGAGAAGTATAAGATGTTCAACAAAACAACTATTATTATGATAAAGAAAAGGGAGCTCAATTAAGGGGTTTTTTTTTTTTTCTAAGATCTCGTTTCTGTCCATTGTCAAATATCAATAAGAAACTACAGGTTGCCAAGTAGAAAGTAAACGTCGAATTGAACTTGTGTATATATATATTTTATTTATTTATTTATTTATTTATATATGTATATTAGGTACAAAATAAAATTTAAAAATGATTACCAAGGTCGATGGATCAATCGGTGCCTTCCCATCTTTCCAGGCTGCATCCAGATATGTCCGTAAAGACATGCCAACAAATACCTAATAATCATGAATTAAAATTTGCAAAATAAGACAAAAATGCCACCATGAGAAGTAATTACTTGAGTGAAGAAAAGTATAAGAGAATGAAGGATTCTAACTATGAACTCACCAACTTTCTACCAGTTAAATCCGCGGCTGCTTTCACACTTCCAAGACGGTGTATATTTGAAGCAAACTGAGTCGTAATGACCCTTCCTTTAGCGGCAGAGATACGTCTTAAAAGTGCATCTGCCACCACAGACTCACTAATAGTCCTTCCAGGAGATAGTACATTTGTTGAGTCACTCATCATCTGAAAAGTAAATTACATGAATTTACAAAATTTCAAGCTTTGACCATGTTCATCGCATGCTGTGTAACAAGTCAACTCCTCCTAACTACAATCCGTTTGAAAAAAGATAAGGCCCATTTCTCGTAGGCATAAATAACATGATAGTTGGCTTTGCAATTAGCTTATTTCGTAAAAATATGCCTAAAGCGAAAGTTTTGGCAAACATTTTGTGATCAGAGATTTAGATCTTATCACAATGGCTTACAAGAGTCACTCCTTCTTTTGATAGTTCTTCCAAAGTTTCTCGATCAAAGACTTTACCATCCAATGGTGATTCATCAATCTGCAAGATGTCAACTCCTCCAGTATTTGTAAAAGAAATAAACAATAACAAGATAGTGCATCAAATAGTCTTACCTTCCAGTCTCCCGTATGAAGAATTGTACCATCAGCACATCGAAGAACTAATCCACAACAATCAGGAATGGAATGGGTAACCCTAATTGGCTCAATTTCAAATGGCCCAGCTGTAAATCTCTTTTTCATCTTAAACACCTTAAGTCGAGAAGGAACAAAAATCCCATTTTCCTTCAGACGCTTTTTTATAAGCTGTCAAGGACGAATAGTGTTGCCTATTAAGACCACAAATGACAAGCACGCACCACATTGATGACAAACTAAAGATAAAGCATGACTGGACTCTTGTTCTTTAAATTTTAGTTTTAAGATAATTACCGTTATACAATGTCCCATTTCATTGTGTGGGTGTAATAATTTAGAAAACAAATTGCAGCGTGAGATCAATATTCTCCTTTCTTTTTTTTTCTTTTTTTTTAGTACAAGATCAATAATTTTTATTAACATGTATAGCAAACCTCTGCAGGCTGATTGACTAGCAAAGGAATATAACACGAGTTGCATTTTGATGGTTAAAAACATAAATTTTAAGAATGATAGAAGTTGCAATCTGCTGAAGTAGTGATATACCTCCACTGTAAAGGAAGAAGCATATATTGGTGTATGAGAATCCAAAGCTGGAATAACCTGTTTAGACAAGATTGAAGCATGTGAAAAACAAAGAAATAAAAGCAAAAAGGAAGTTAAGAATAAATATCTCACGAAAGAGCATGTAGATGTAAACTTAAAAGTTAGAAGTTTACAATTGTTAGTGTATTGGTCCCTATGCTTCCATTTAGTTAATTTTAGTATTTACTTTCATAAATGCATGAATATAGTCCCCAATAATAGTTACACATTTAGGAGGTGTTTGGGGCATTGAGTTGATGATTATAGTTAGTGGTTACTATAGTCATGGGTTATAATGATTTATCGGTTATAATAGTCTATGTTTGAGGTGCAAACTATTTTAGTCTAATAATAAACACTGTAACAAAAAGGAATTTGAAATAGGAACATGGTAGTTAATTGTAAGTTATAATAGTTGAAAACACCAACTATTATAATGGGAGCCTCGAACATAGAGTGGGCTATAATAGTCCATTCCACCCACTTGAAGTTGGGGCCCCAAACACTACCTTAAAGACAGAAAAATGGTATAACTCTACAAGGAAACAAAAGTGGTGAAATACATGGGCTAGAATTACAATCTAACCCAAATAAAAATACTAATATAGTGATATCTTATTATGGAAAATACCATAAATGTTCAAATTCCACTTCTGAGTGACTTAAGCTCATTCCATGAGAATTGAAGAAAAATTTGTTCATCCCAATGTAAAATTAGAAGTTAAGAACCATCTTTCTGAAGGTTCACTTCAAACACGGACAATATTCTATACAGAAATAATAGTTTATACCCAGTGTATGCATGGAAATTATTTCCTTTCGTTGTTAAATGTAAATATTATCTGTACTAATTATAATAAATAGTATCCAAAGAGTAGGTGCAAGTGGTTACTTTTCTACCACCTCCTCCCAATTTATGGCTTTACATTGGAAAAATAATTTGATAAGAAACCAAGATGAAATTCAATAATCAGCTTTATCCTTCAAAATTCAGTAATCTCTCCAAACAAACTTCCATAATAATGTGTTATACAGATGCCAATCAAAAAAACGTAAGAAATTGAAAGTATTTGATATTTAGGGGGAAACATAGTATCTCTAAGGAATTAGAAAGAAACTTTACCCAAGGCAACGCACCAATGTGATCTTCATGGCCATGTGTAATAACAACGGCTTCAATTTTGTGACTCCATCTTTTGATAAATGTGGTATCAGGTATAATTTTCTGGACACCAAGCTCATCATGGCTGTAAGTAGATTACAAAAGTCAGACACTAACACCATAGTGAAAGAAACCATCCAGAAGACTTCCAGTGGAAAGCCTTGAATAGAAACGTACTCAGGAAACATGACACCAGCATCAATCAGAATGTAGCGGTCATAATTCCCAACAAGCATACAATTCATCCCAATTTCACCAAGGCCACCAATTGGAAGAACTCGGAGAGGTGGACCGTCTGAACCTTCATAAAACTGTTCCATCTTGCGTTGAACAGAGTCTTCCATGCTTCTTCTAGCACCTTCCAATCTTCCCGGTCTTTTTCGGGGTACTTTCGAGACATTTTTGCCTGAAGAGATGCAGCATTAAAATAGCAGTTCACGTTTAGCAAAATAGGAAAAAAATGGAAAGCAAATTGAAAATGGAAATAAGTTCCTCGAAGTTGCAAGGTTATTTAGTCGTTGACTATGACAACAGTCATGGGAGAGAGAGGATGGGGAGAGAGAACTGCTAACATTCTAGCTAAGAATGCCTGCCTAATTAGGTCCTGTCCAATTAGTTCATGTTCTCCCAATAACAATGTCCCTTGCAAACAAAATAAGGC
This sequence comes from Benincasa hispida, assembly GCF_009727055.1. NCBI lineage: Eukaryota > Viridiplantae > Streptophyta > Magnoliopsida > Cucurbitales > Cucurbitaceae > Benincasa > Benincasa hispida. Next base: position 10,148,576 of record NC_052350.1, read on the forward strand.
ATCCATTAACCCACTTACTGCAAGGGACTATATACATCTAATTGCAATACTTAGCTCCTCAGTTCATGCTTGAGGTCTAATAAATATAACATCCTTTTCTCAACAATTGAAAATGACACCAAAATTGGCATGATCGTTCAATCTAGTTGGCCATGCTAACACGAAGGATGGCCTTGCAAGGAAATTTTCCTTGTTAATTGGCCATTTTGTCATATTCTTTGTCAAAAGGCGGAGGAATACCTGGACAGTAATCTCTGGTGTTGTGAGTCTGTGAGTTCTATTTGGGACTATTTCTTCCAGAAGTTTGGCTTGTTGCGTGTCCGACATAGAGATAGTAGTGATATGGTGGGGAGTTCCTCCTCCATCCACCTCTTCGGAAGAAGGATCGCTTTTTTGGCATGTTTGGGGTGTGTGTGATCTTATGGGTTATGTGGGAGGAGCGTAATAGGGTGGTTAGAGAGGCGGATAGAGACTCCAATAAGGTTTGGTCCCTTGTTCATTTTCAAATCTCTCTTTCGACTTTGATTTCGAAGATATTTTGTATTATTCTTTAGCACTATTTTGCATAGTTGAAGTCCTTTTCTATAGAAGGAGTCCCCTTTTTTTAGCTTGGTTTTATGTATGCCCTTATATTCTTTCATTTCTTCTCAATGAATGTTGTTATTTCTATTATAAAAAAATCTAGCCGAGAACATTAACACAAAATACTTTCCTACATTCACATTGTAACAGGACCATCAAAGAAATGTCATACATCTTAGTTGAAGCTTCACTTGCACGTTCCAATGTTATCCACGTGATTCCAATAACTTAAATGCTAGAAACTCAATTCCAAGTCAGTAAACCAGTTAGCTTATTTCAAAATGTAGTAGAAAAACACGGACGATATCTTTAAGCTTAATTCGAAAAGTTGGCAAAACTCCGCGCAGTTAATTCTATAACCTAAAATAAGACTATCTTCCTACTTTTTTTCTTCAAACTTCTCGTAGACAATAGCTTAGCATCTAACAATAGTATCTGTAATTCAATCTCAAAAAGGGTCGTAACCCGTACCTAACACTGTTGGAGATCCACTGCAACAATAAATAGTACGAACTGTGTGGTGAGGGCGTGAGAGCGGACTGCAGGGGCATAGTGAAAGAGCGCCAAGGGAGACCATCCTCTGGTTGTAAGGAGCTGAATGTGGTGAACAGAGGACGGAAGAACCGCCCAAAAATTCCAATTGCATATGCTGGTTCAGTTCCAGAGTGGAATTGGAATGATAGCTTTGAGGAGGAAGCTGTGTATGATGGAGGGTTTAGAAGCTACAGAGCCTTGAAGCGGGAAATGGAGGAGGGGGAAGATGGTGGGTTTAGGACCTTTTTCCAGCTCCCAGGAATATCATGCTTATCATTTTCGGATAGGGGATGAATTCACACGAGTGATACAAACTTTCCCACGCGCGCCTGCTCATTATTTGTTAGTAAGTTTTGAAAATTTAGGCATCTGATTTGTGATCCGATTATTTGCTTTTCAAAATAATGAATCGGTAGAAAATTAAAATTAATTGTTTTTTTACAAAACAAGTTTGGTTCTAAATTTTTAAAAAATAAATTTGGATTAAAAAGTCAAAATATGTATTTGGTTGTGAATTTAAAAATGCGAAAGAAGATTAATTTGTGCTTGCTAAAATTTATTATTTTACGTAATTAAAAATAATAATTTAATATAGTCTTTTGTTATTATAATAAATTTTTATTGTTAATAAGTGAGAAAAATATTGGAGAGAGATTACCTGATGGAGAAAAAATGTATGAAGTGTTGAAATACAAGTGATAAAATGTGTAAGAGAATAACAAACTATTCATGAGAAAATAATAAAAAGAATTTTCATCAAGATAGAGTAAAAAAATCTTTTATCGAACAAGATCCTACGATTTGGTAGGATTACAGTTATAAGATATTGAACAATTTGAGTTAGTGATATTTTCACATTCTTTCATATTTTAACGATTAAAAAAGAAAATAAAATAAAAACTTTTACTAAAAATTGATTAAGGATACAATTTGTAAATAGAAGCAGGCTTATTTGCTCAAAAGAAAAGGTTTATAATATTCCATTTGTAATTTGTGTAGTTTGACATAAATGTTTTAAGTGTATTTTGTGTTCATAATATTTAAAAACAAAGAAAACTACCATTTATTTTTTTCAAAATAGGCTATTTTAAGGGTTATTTTTTTTTAAATCACTTTTTAAAGTAATTATTTAAACACGTTTTTATTGTTTTCCTCGTATTTTTTGCTTTTAAAAACATAAAAACGAAAATGAATCACGAACCAAATGGGGCCTTATATTTCCTCTAAGTTTAATAAAATGGTTTTCTTCTTAACTAAAGTATCTGAATACTCGTTTAAATTTTAAAAACAAAAACAAAAAAAAATAAAAGTGATTATTTTAGTTTTCAAAACTTTGTTTGATTTTTTAAAATATTAGTAGAAAGTAGATGATAACAACAAACAAATTTAGAGGTAGAATCAATTTTCAAAAACGAAAAATTGGAAACCAAATAGTTATCAAATTGAGTTGTGCACTTTTAGTCGTTAAGTTTTGAGTTGAATTTCAATTTAGCCTTTAAAATGATGTAATTTTACCTTTGATATTTGAGTGTTGTTTCAATTTGATCATTGGATTTTAAGATTTACACACTTAACCTCGACTTTCCACCAAATACTCATTTTAATATTTACTATTCATTTTTAATGTCTATTAATTAATTCAAGATAGTTAAAATATAATTAATTAAGTTTAATTATAAAATTTATTTTGATATTTCACTTCATAATTATCTTTAAAGGGTCGTTTGGTAGCCCAAAAGAGTTGGGTTTGGTGGGCTTTTTAAGTCCACACGGTGTTTGTTGACCGGTTAGTAGAAAACAGTGTGTTTAATAACCCACCGTTTTACTCCCCAAGATTTACACCCTTTTTCACGAGGCATTTTAATTACCTATTTTCTCTATTTTTCTTCTCATCACCAATTTTCATTACTCACCTCTCTCTTTCTCTTCCCATCTTCTCTCTTATTTCGCCGTTCGGTTCGTCTTGCTTCATCTCGTCTCTTTTTTCCCCCTCTGACTCATATAGGTTGTATTATCCTCATACTTCATTCTACATTTACATTTTCTTGTTGAACATTACATTTCCCTTCTTGGTTTTCTTTGTATAGCTATTTTTTTACATCTATTAGATACAAACGATTTTTTTTTTTGTAGATATAATTTTTTTTATCTATTTTTCCATAGACTTTTTTTTTTTTTTTTT
>NC_052350.1:10151879-10235484 GCF_009727055.1 Benincasa hispida
GGGGGGGGGGGGGGCGGTGTAGAACTAACTATTTTTGTTGGGTTTAGATCTAAAATCCTTTGGAACATTTGGTTTTTTTTATTTAGATTTGTACATTCTCATTTGTATTTTCTCATGTTTTATTTGTCTTTGCATGTTATTTTTTTTTTATATTTTTCAATGATATTGGCTTAGCCATCATGAGCGTAGCTCAATTTGCATAGTGTTCGTACTGGCATATCTATCGTGTGAGGTTTTTTTTTATTTGGATGTTTTGGCTTACATGTTATGACTAGAGTTTACGGTTCTTCTTCGTGTCTACTACTTTTTTAGTCATTATACGTTTTTATATCTTATTTTTCTTCGTATGTGCTACCTCTTTTGATCATTGTATGTGTTTATTTTTCGTCTCTTATAATTTGTTTTCACTTTTGTTATGTTGTTACAACCACATCCCTGTTATTTTTCTTTTTTCCACTTCTATTGTATTCATTTTTTCGTCTACATTCTTTCTTCTCCTGGGGTGTTCATGGGTTGGGTTGGGTTGAAAGACTTTTTAGACCCAACCCAATTGTTCGGGTTGTAAATTTCTTCAACCCAAATAACCCTTATTAAAAAATGAACTTGACCCAACCCAACCATAAAATATTTTGGTTGGGTTGGTTCGGGTTAATCGGATCATTTGTTTAAAACTTAATTCTAAACAGAAGCACAACGTAAATATGTAAAAATCTTATTTAATTATTTTCATACATTTAATTAAGATTAACAACTCAATTTCAATTTATATAGTGAAAATATTTTTTCTAAAGTGCAAATAAACTACTCTTAAGAGTTGTTGAATAATAAATTATTAAAAATATTGGAATTAAATAAAGTTGAAACCAATATATGAATAAAAAAATTGTGTTATATGTAATAAAAAAATTTATTTTAAAGATAATAATAAATTCAGGTTGGTTTGGGTTATATTAGGTGAACCCATGAACCAATCCGACCCATAAAATTTTAATTTATTTGAACCTAACCCAACCCAACCCAAATGAGTTGATAACCCCACCCAACCCGCATGGGTTGGGTTGGGTTGATCAGTTTTTTCGGGTCATTGGATTTTTTGAACACCCTTGTCCTGTTGATATTTGTTATGTCTTGTCTTTGTCTTCTACTTTTTTTTCCAGATCTCCTCTTGCCACTTCAATAATAAACCACGTATCTTTCCCTTGCCTATTTTTTTATACTTTTCCATATAAATTGGACGATGAGTAAATTCTTGGTGAAGGATATTGACCATGTTATTGGAGCTTAGTGGGGGGAGGTTTAATCCACCTTGCAACAAGTTTGTTTTCTATCTCTTTTTCCTGAGGCTAATGATGATTAGTTCCAAAAGTTTGTACCCTAATTTTCGTTAGTATGATTTTGTTGGAAATGTCCTAAAACTCGCAATTCGTAATCATGGAACCATATTCGTTTTGTCAATAAAAGTATTGTTGAAGCACTCATTCAATAAGAGTGTTATTGAAATTGCATTATGTAATAAAAAACCAATAAACAAATCTATGACTATAGTATGAATATTGTAACTCTATGTAGAGATATAAAATAAGATCAAGTTATAGTATATAGCTAATAAGGTCTACAAATATATATAGATGAGATTGGATACCTCGTCTTGGGGACACTATGTATGCAGCCTACTTTGTATACTGATACAAATGACGTGATCCCAAAATCATTCATGTAGAGACGTGCGAATAAAAGCATCTTATGCAAAAGAGTTTTGCATAAGACCGGACCACAAAATAGTCATTTTTTCTTTATAACGATCGTTTACTATTAAAACTTACTATTTCAATTTAATGACCTAGGGTAACTCGATCTTAATTCTGAGTTAACTATGAACTTTTGTTTATTCAGGATTATCCTTTGATCTGCATGGGTGGGAGTAGTTCAACGGCACTGCTCAACAAGCCTCCCATTTTAGGGATAAGACCAAATAGATAGCTAGGGACATGGTCCTACAAGATGGAATTCACTCCTACCTGTTTTAGGGTTAGCAGATAGGTTGTTCCCTCACGTATTGATTATTGGTCTTGAATAAAGGTGCCCCACTATCTCATGGCCGAATGGGACATGATTATTAGTTGAACTATAGATCAATTGTTCAATGGAGGACCAGTGCGAGCTTAATGAGCAATATATATTTACATGGGTAAAATGATAATCTTTGAACTAGTTGTAAATACGAACGACCTGTGAAGGATCGACTTACTGATCATGGTTAAATCAAGTGGACAAAAATATATCTATAGTGAGGAGAGTACAACCATCGAGCTATAGTGGTATGCTTCGGTGGTTAACGAATATTGATTAATTCGGGCTAAAAAGTTTAACCGATTAATCGCAAATCATTGGAGCTCGTGATCTGTAGGTCCATAAGGTCTCTCTACTAACTTGTAAAACATTACACCTTGGATTAGAATATTGAGTGAATTTGAGGTGTTCAAATTCGAAATTAGGGGTTGAGTTTAAAATGTTCAAAGTTTATTTAGGATTTGGATAATTATATATAATATAATTAAACGTTTAATTTTATTGAAATTAAACGTGTTTGAAGAGTTTAATATATTTAAATATTAATTTAAATATTCATATAGCGATTCATATTTAGGATTAGATGTTTTATTAATTTAATATTTGATATTAAATTATTATTATTTAATTAAATAAATAAATTTATTTAATTAATTATTTAGATAAAATTAATTTGAAATTTAAAAAATTCCGTTTTAGAAATTGAGTTTATTATTTAAATTAATTTCAATGAATTTAAATAAAATTTTAATTTTAATTTAGTAGTGGAATTGTCCAATTTTTTAGTAGTTCAGTGGATTTTTCCATTTGTTCACACCTACCCCATTAAACTCAAATGGATTTTGAAATGTCAATGTGCTGATACATAGTGCTTGCATGGATTTACCAAATGAAAGCTTCAAATTTTGAGAATTGATGATCATCCAAGTTGATTTTCACATAAAATTTTGAAACTCCACGAACCTTTTTCCTACTGATTACTGTCGTGATGGTGAAGATATCTGATTGACCGTTAGCCCTCTTATATGCTTCCATATAGTAAAGTGACATCATCCATATCGTAAATCTTCATGAGTGCGAAATAATCATGTTTGCAAAATAATTATGTTTTCATTGTAAATTAAAGAACTAATTGTAAATCTTATTTAATACCATGACATTTTTTTAACATGAGTGCAAAATAATTATGTTTTCATTGTAGATTAAATATATAATTAAGTTTAATAATAAAGAAATTTGTGGACCCGTTCCCAAAGTCTTAACATTGTTGTAAATCTACAATTTAAACAATAATAAATAGTCAAATCTATTTTTTAAAAAAAAAAGAAAAAAAAGAAAAAGAAAAACAAATCGTGGACCCGATCCACGAGTTTCCATGTGACCGGTCAACCAAGTCAGCCAACATGGTGTTGACTGGATTAAACGTTAATCGTGTACCTTGTACACGATTTCACCACTCTACTTTTGTCTATAGTTTCAATACCCACCTATTTTTTAAAATATTTTCTCATATACCATATTTTTGTCAATAGTTTAAAAAAATTCTATATTTTTTAACAAAGTCCCTAAGAAATAGAAAATTAAGAGAAAAAGTTAAAAAAAAGTATCTATATGAAAAAAAAAATGAAGATATTTGTATAATTTATTTTAAATTTTGTTTTTTTTTAAAAAAAAAAAAACTGAAGAAAACTTCAAACAAATCGATCACTATATAAACAGGAGGAACATTTTTTAACTTTTTTTTTTTTTAAAAAAATAAAAGTTATTTTTGCAACATGGTATTAATGGTTTTTGTCCTATACTAATTATGAAGGTATTTTTAAAATTTTTAAAAGTTCATAAGTATGAAACAAAACTTTAACGGTTTACATCCAAAAATAACGACAATTACATTTTTGAACTCTTTTTAAAAGTTGAAAAATATTCTTAAAACTTTTGAAAGTTCAGTATATTTTTTACACAAAGTACAAGACGATTATATATATATGTATATATATATATATAATTTAGCCTCTTTCTTTCATTACATTCCTTGTTTAATTTAGTCATTTTTACCTAAAGTCTTAAATATTTGAGATTTGAAGAAAAAAATTATTGGCTGCATTGTCTTCTCGCATTATCGTTACACAAAATGACGAACGTAAATGCTAAAAATGGCGTTTATCAATTTTCCTCTATGATTCAGTCGTAATCTCAGACTTTATATACGAAATGGCAAGCATCCATGCATATATTCTTTTGACATAAACTTGAAGATCGATGAATCTTCTATCATAGGGAATGGGATACTTACAATATCATGCTCTTTATTACAATTAATCTTTTTAAAATGTAATAGTAAGTTAGATATTTTCAAGTCACGAGCATCTAGATCATATCAATAGTTGGGCTTCATTTTGTTTAAGGGTTTTCCCCCCTTTTTCCCCTAAGGATTTCGGTCAAAAACCCGGTTACCCCAAGTTATCGGGTAGAGATTATGACAATGAATTGGGTTTTAGTTTTGAACTTTCTCTTTATCGGGTAGGGATCATGATAATAAATTGAGTTTTAGTTTTGAACTTTTTCTTTCAAATTTAGCTAAAAATCTCTTAATCACTTTGTAATCGATCACAATCTTTATTTTATTTCAACTCTAAGAATTAGGTTAGACAAAGAGTTTAAACTTTGTCTTTGAGAGTTTTGATATTAAGGCAAAATTGTGACATTCCTAATTTCTAAGGTTGAAATCAAATCATTTAAGGATTTTAAAGTTTGCGAATTAGGTGTTAACATATCTAAATATTTCTAATTCCGATTTACTATGATTTTATCTTTTACAAAGTAAATATATGGCAAATTACATCTGACCAAAAGGTAAACGTGTGACAACTTTATTTGATTATATGTTAACTCAATATACTATTTTTTTAGTATAACAAGTAGCGCATAAGAAGTAAATCTTCGACCTCAAAATAAAAAATACATGTAAATTAAATTATCGTTAAGTTATACTTACTTTACTATTACACTTGGAATAATTTAAGATAAAGCAAAAAAGCTTTAATTATTTATTATTGTACATTTTTATTCTAGTAAGATTTTATTCCACGTCCCATTAAAAAATATATTTTGAAAATCCGACCAAGGATAATAAATTAATTGTAAACATTTTATTTGGTCCAGTCGTTTGTATGTATAAATCATTAATTATACTCCAGAGAATCTAACCTATGAATATTACAAATATAATTAAAGAGTGGACTTGAAAATTTCAAAGGAAGTCAAAATTATTGAAATTTTGTTAGAGAATACCGACCATTGTCTTCTCTCTCTTTCTTACTTTCTATCATTTTTTTTAATATATATATATATATATATTTATAATAGATTGATGAGCGAATCAAATGTCTATTTTTTTTATTTTTATAATACAAACATTATGTCAATTGAATTAGATTTATTTTTATAATTACCGACTGATCTTTCTATCCTACGAGATTTGCTTTAACGGGTTAATTAAAAGGTGGGTATGACAATTGTTTATTTTTTTTTTTTAATTTATTCTATAAAATACTAATTATTTTTAGGAGAATTTTCAAAAACCAAATCAAGTTTTGAAAATTAAAAAAAAAAAAAAAACTTTTTTTTAATGTCTAGCTAATAATTCAAATATTTAGTTGAAGAATATAGAAAATCATGGCAAAATTTTGCTTAGAAGCCACGGAATTTGATAGTATATTTGGTTCAACTTTTCAAGTATTTAATTTTGAAAACAAATCATCTTGACAAAATTGAAGTGTTTAGTAACCGTTTAAAATAGTTTTTGAAATATTTTCAATTTAAACAATTTTTGTCAAAAGAGTTTAAATAAAAATGCTTTTATTTAAAAGACATTTTATTTTCTAGTCAATCCAAACATACCTTAAATATTTATCGCATTTGTATCGAGTTTGTTGAATATCATATATAAGTATTATTTTAGTTCAATGATTAAGAGAGTAAATGATGAAACCACTAACTTCAGAGAAGATTATAACTAGACTAAGATCGAATCAATCAACGATATTGTGTAAAATCGACCGAGGATCGAACTTCGAGTCGATTTCGATCCAAATGTGCTCACCACTAATACGACAGGTTACTTTCAGATATAATTTATTTAATTAATTTATATTTATACTTCGCTCTCGTAAAATAATAATAATAATAATAATAATAATAAAGGAGTAAATCGTGTCAATTCGTTGCAAGTTGCAAAATAGGCCGTGGAGAGGACAGGAGAGGTGGAAACGTAGATTCGAAATGATGGAAAAAAGAGAAATAAAAATAAAATAGATTTTTTTATTATAAGATGGTCGTTTTAAGAAATTGTAAAACACGCATCAAGCATTGAAATTTAAACATTGGAAGTTGGAAGGTGGAAATTAATTTTGACCCTACAAAATTTTTCCTTTTTGCCAGATTCCTCCTTCCGTGGAAGTGATACAAATTTCACGTGAGCAACAGGAATCTTTCTCGTCCCTATGATATCTTTTAACAACTTTCCTTTTTTTTTTTAATAAAATAAATAAATTCTTTTGGGGCTTTGCATGTTCATTCATGCCTTGCCAAAATTTCCGGAGCTTTTCAATGTTTCCCCACCAAACTTTAACCCTTTCTCAGTAATTTCTTGGTGCCCACTATTTTTTTTTCTTTTGCTTTTTGAGAATAGTGCTCAAAAAATTGTGATTAGTTAATTATCAAATACGATTTTTTAAAAAAATATTTGGGTATATCCAAAGTATGGTACGGTCCATCTAGATATCTAGTCATAAGTTGTTACGTGAAGATTTTATTGTTTTTCTAAAAAAAAAAAATATATAGTTTTTCATTTCTGGTTGAAGGTGGTGCATGAAGATGTAAGCAACCCATCTTTCACACGAGTATTACTCATTTATAAGCTATGATGCATCTTATTACTTGAAACTTTTATTTCTCTTATTCTATCTTCCTAATCATCCTACTCATAGCATTGTTTAATGGATAGTGTTTTTTCATTTAACACATATTGTTCAAAAAGTGTTGAATTAGTTTTTCGTGCTTGAACGATTTTTAGTTGTACCTTATAGTCGAAGTTTAGATAAATTTACTTGACGTGATGATTTATGTAATATCTATAAGATAAAATTGGATGAGGAATCTACTCCTCTAAATCATTGATATGTTGGCACCAACTTAATTCTAACATGTTCTCTCTAAAGGCATAATTTTTCTTATAAGTTGACATTATGAAAACTTACGACAAAGTTAACTTTAATATTGAGACAGCTGGTTAAAAAACGATTATTGATGAGACCTCGTTCAAAATCAAAGATAAATTTTCATTTTTTGTCTTTTTTTCACTATGCTCGTTGGTAATGTGACACAATTCATGTATGAAATAACATGAGATTCCATCTCAAAACCAATTGGTCATGATATAAGTAGAAACCATCTAGATGTGCCTCTTTTGGGTTCACCATTTTTGCTCGGATCTCAATTTTTTTTTTATTGGACCGATACCCTTTTGAGCTTTATAGACTCGATTCTATCTCAAAACCAATTGATAATGAGAGAAATTGATCATCAATATTTTAAAAAGAGTGAGTTCTCTTGATTTTTCGAACATGAAATCCTCGACATAATTAACTTCTCATGAACAACACAACTATTCAAATGAAGTCTGACTTGAGGATTCTTCACCTCGAATTAATGGATCTATTATCGTCTTAATAATTTTTTTTTCCGTAATTTCTTATTTTGTACTAAAAAAAAAGGTAAAGGTGGGTTAAAAAAAAGGCAAAACACTACAACATGAAAGCATTTCAAACGATAGAAAGTAATTTAGGGGAAATTATTTGCTGGAGGCTTAATTGCGTTACTGTGTCCATCTGACACATTTCCCACCATGTTGTTCTTGGCATATTGCAAGGCCTTTCCAATGCCCGGTCATCGTCGTGGTCTACACACAACCCTGTCAAACCCTTCCCACGAAATGACGGGTAGCTATATGCTAATCTTTTCTACGCGAGGCATGTACAAATTTTCAATCTCAATCCAACGGTCATTATTATTAGTCTTGTTCAATAATATATATGTAAAAGAACACTTTGCACCATACTATAAAAACCATCATCAAAATTAAGCATTTTGAATTTTATAATAGAAACACATTTCGTCATACGTTAGTTTGTCCATGTTATGTATATGAGTAACATACCATTATATTTAACAACAATATTCACAATAAAGATTCAATAATTACAAATTTTAAATTTTTACAAACCAAAGTTGGATTTATCTGTATGAAAAAGTTTAGATTTGTTCTATTTAGTCATTGAAAATTTTAAATATATACTTTAATCGAGACTTAAAAGAGAAAAAAATACATAATTTCAAGTTGCACAAACTAGACACAGCCAACCAATATTGAGCATGGTGCATCCATATATATATTTGACAATATACTAATTCTTTTGAAATTGGAGGATCAAATTCTCAATACTCCACGCATGTTGTATTAAAGAGAAAAGTTAGACACTAACGTTGGACAAGAAGATATTGGACGGAAAAGTAGTACACCATACCTAAAACGAGACAAAATTTTAAGTAGTACTAAACATGGATACCGATCTCTCAATTTATTGGTTGTGAGTCATTGTTTTTATTAAAATGATGTGAGATCCACCACATCAAAGATTCTTGTAATAGAGTCAATATACTTACCCACTTATCACCATTAAAAATTGATCGACTAGTAAATTAAATATTAGAAATGTTTCCTATTTAAATTCGTCATTATTGAGTCATATTTCAAAAACTATTTGATCAAATATCTATTTAAACATTATAAAATATGATACCATATTAGATAAAGAAGGATTTTATTTATAAATTCGTTGACACAACAAGCGAAATAATTCAAAAAATTAGAATAAAAATGGGATTTAGCACTTATAACTTCTAAACCATCACAAATTGGTCTAATCTCTAGTGGCAACAACCCTGGCGTACCTATAATTTAATATTTTAAATTTTACATGACATTAGTTGGTCAGACACTAATAAATAAAATTATTAAAAAGAAAAAAAAAACGTTACAATTTCGGTGGCGAAGGACAAATATTTATTTTCATATTTTATTTTCAAAAAAACAAGATTTTTCGTCGATAAAAAGGCCCCTCATGCAGCCAGGAAGCCGTGAGTCGGAAATTGTAACTTGCTCATATCTGCTCTTTTCGTGGAGCACGAGTGAGACGAGAATCCTGACTCCTCCGCCGCCGTTCCGGCGAAAAGCTTCTCTCAAGCTTCCCGCTTCATCCCCATCATCTTCTTCCTCAATCTCTGCCCTTTCAATTCGGTACCCAAACTCCTCTCACTCTCCTAATTTTCGCATTTCAATTCAAAATCACTTTGTCTGTTTCATTACTATTTCCCCACGACGGTGGCTTTGCGTTCATCTTCAAATTCCTTTCTTCTCTCTCTACTTCGTTATTTTCGCCGCTTTTTCCGTTCATATTTCATAGGATTTAGAACCCTTTTTATCATTTCTAGACCGTTTCTCGTCTGTCTTACGAGTTTGGATTATTATCGATTCGATTCGATTTGTTTTGATCGTCGCGCTCTTTAACCATTTCTTACACATACATAACCACGGATCGCTAATTTATCTTCCAATTGCAGCAATTCAAGGATTCTTTGACGTTATTAACGAGATGGGAGAAGTTAGCGTTGCGTATACCAACGGTGTGATGCCTGCTAGATTGAACAAAGTTGTTTTAGCTTATAGCGGCGGCTTGGACACATCGGTAATCGTACCATGGCTGAGGTGAGCGGCCTTTGTTTTCCCCCTTTATCATCAAATATTGTGATGGCCATGATCAAGTTCTTCGTCTTAACAATCGTTTTTTGTATCTCTGACCCATTTGTTTGAAATCTTTAAATGGCGGTATTGTGTTATTTTGACATTTTTTTTCGTTTCTTTTTTTTCCCTGCAGGGAGAAATACGGGTGTGAGGTGGTTTGCTTCACTGCTGATGTTGGGCAAGTACGTTTTGAGCGCTAACCCTGTATCCATGGCTACACATTGGTTTATGTTTGGTGTGGATTGTGATAATTAGATTTCAATTTGTTGGCTTATTATGAATGTGAAATATGCAGGGAGTGATGGAATTGGATGGTTTGGAAGCAAAGGCTAAAGCAAGTGGAGCCTGTCAACTTGTTGTGAAAGACCTCAGAGATGAATTTGTAGAAGACTACGTGTTTCCCTGCTTACGAGCTGGTGCCATTTATGAAAGGAAATACTTGCTTGGAACTTCCATGGCTCGCCCTGTCATCGCCAAGGTTAGATCTTACTTGATCTCCTCTGCTGGAGGCTATTTAGTTTAATGGTTCTTGAATTTTACCAGCACTTTTTCATGGGTCGAAGTAATTTGTTAAAAAAGGAGAGATTCTTGTTTCTTTACATGGATTTGAGTTAGTAAATGAGATTATGGTGATGGTTTTTATAGGCCATGGTGGATGTTGCCAAAGAAGTTGGAGCTGATGCTGTTGCTCATGGTTGCACAGGGAAAGGAAATGATCAGGTCTGCTTGATGATTGCCATAGTTTTTTTATTTTTTTATTTTTTATTTTTTCCTATGAATATTCTTAAAGAGAATCTCATCTTTTTGCTTTTTATTTATTTTTTTCTTTTATTTCTTTTTTCCGTGCAGGTACGGTTTGAACTCACATTCTTTGCTCTAAACCCAAAACTACGTGTTATAGCTCCCTGGAGAGAATGGGACATCACAGGAAGAGAAGATGCTATTGAATATGCCAAGAGGCATAACGTGCCGGTCCCCGTCACAAAGAAATCGATATACAGTCGAGACCGGAATATTTGGCACCTTAGTCATGAGGTAATTGTCATGACAGCCGGTTGGTTTTACTGGTTGACATCAAGTATATTGTTTCATGCTATACAGATTGAATTTGGCTGTCATTTTAGATCTTGCAATTGTTGTATGATTGTGATCGTTTTCTTTTTGGCTTGAACAAGTGGTAGGCGTGAGCTTTTTAAACAGCATGCTGCCAGCCCTGACTCTGCCTTTTTTGCTTTGAGACTTGTCAGTTGTATTCATTTTATGTATTACATGTGATTGAAGGGTGACGTTTTGGAAGATCCTGCTAACGAGCCAAAGAAGGACATGTTCATGCTGTCCGTTGATCCCGAGGATGCGCCGAACCAACCTGAGTAAATTTCCTCTGTTCTTCTTGATTCAACTCCTCTGCATTTCTGCAAACTGAATTTCTTATGTGTATGTTGTTGTTTGTTTATTGCAGATATGTTGAGATTGAAATTGTCTCGGGACTTCCTGTAGCTGTCAATGGTAAAAAGCTGTCACCAGCTTCCCTTCTCGACAAACTCAACGAAATCGGCGGGAAACACGGCATCGGCCGAGTTGACATGGTCGAAAACCGTCTCGTTGGCATGAAAAGCCGTGGCGTGTATGAAACACCAGGAGGAACCATCCTATTCACAGCTGCACGTGAACTCGAATCCTTAACACTTGACCGCGATACCATACAAGTCAAGGACTCACTCGCCCTCAAATACGCCGACCTGGTGTATGCAGGCCGATGGTTCGACCCACTTCGTGTAGCCATGGATGGATTCATGGAAAAGATAACCGCAACTACCACCGGAACGGTCACACTCAAACTGTACAAAGGCTCGGTGACCGTAGTCGGGCGCAAAAGTCCAAACAGCCTGTATAGGCAAGACATATCCTCATTTGAGAACGGGGATGTGTACAACCAAGCTGATGCTGCTGGATTCATTCATCTCTACGGCCTCCCAACTAGAGTCCGAGCAATGCTTGAGCAAGGAATCTAAGAAAGCAATGGATTTTAGTGAAAGTCTGAATAAAAAGGTTTAGAGGACATGGGAATATGCGTAGCTAGTTTTAACTCAATGTTTTAATTGTCCCGCCGCACTGGAAAAGAATCTTTTGATATTTTTTTTTTTACTGCAAGGGAATGCGCTGTGTTGCTGCTGAATGCTGTCAAATAATACTGCTTTGTTTGAGAGTGCCCCACCAACCACTTTTCTTCATGTTTTCATGATGTTTTCTTCCTAAAAGCAAAGGCTACATTTGTCTACCTGCCTTCCTTTCTCAACTTGGCTGCTCATTTTGTTGTTACTGTGTCTTCGCTGTCTCAATTCAACGCAGATTCCGAATCTCTACGCATCATTTCTTTCTTTCTCTCTCTCTCTCTCTCTCTCTTTTTTTTGTTATCTTGTGTGGAAAAAAAAATAATTACTCGACTAGATTCAGTCCTTTGAAAAGGTTTAATGATTTAATTGCATATTTGAAACAACACGTGGCAATTTTAATCGAAGAACATTTTGTCTTAAGTTGATCATGTGAATAGATCTTTTTATCACTAATTTCTTACTGTATGTCAAGTGAATCATATTGACTTTGGTATCAAAATTACTCCTTTATTTGATGAGTTCTTATTTTTCAATTTATAGATGGATTGGACACAAAATAGAAATCATAGAATTTTATAAGACGTTTTTCAATCTATATCTTGTAGAAAACGTTTAAAATTTTAAATTTTTCTTGAAGTTTACAGACTCATTGGACAGTCTAGGGGTAATCACAAAATTCAAAATTGAGACTAACCTTCTAACTCGAAAATTATTGTTATTTTGGGTATGGAATCAATGAACTTTAATGTCAATTTTCATTGCATTTATAGTTTGGTCATGAGAATATTTAAAATATTAAACGCTCTCGATTCTCTTCTCCCCTCTTTCGATGGGTGACTTTGACACGTTTTGGTCACACTGGTCATATTTTTATTTGTCGTTTCTTTAGAGGAACAGAAAAAATATGTTTTGGGTGTGGGACAGAGTGATAAAGGAAGTAAAGGGGCAATTGCTCACCTCCATATTTGGGCTGTTATTTTATTTATTTATTTATTATTATTATTTACAGTATGATATAAGAAGGGTAGATGTTAAATTACCATAAAAGATTTAAAAATTTAATATTATATCAACATTCTAACAACGTGTTAATAATTTTAATTATTGAGTTCTCTCTTTTTCTTTAGCAACTTCATGTATATATAATTTTACGTGTATGCCTAACCACTTGATTATTAACTAAAGTTGTTTACAAATATAAGAAAATGAGTCAATTTATTTACAGATATAGTAAAATTTTGATAGACATTGATAAATATCTATTAATACTATTATTGATAGACGATAACATTTTTTATATTTAAAAATATTTACAACAATTTTATTATTTAAAATAATTACCTTTAATTATGTTCTCACTCATTTTCTTTATCAACTATATATATTCAAATTTTGTTGCCAATTTTATTCGAATACCATGAATGCAAATAAATGTTCCCCCAGATTTTGGAACAATTGAAAATTGAAAACAATATAATAATGATGTATTTGGGAGTGATGGTTAGAGTAGTGATTTCAAGGAGAAAAAAATAGATACAAATAATTTTATAAAATTGATTTTTAAACAATCAAATTTATGTTTCGTTCTAAACTTTTTAAAGTGATTTTGAATTATTATGTTTGGTTCTAAAAGTGAATTTAGAATTATCCAATTACTCAAAATTGTATTTTCTATTTGAGAATTTATTATTTAACTAAATAATTGTGGTAAAGATTTAGTTCTCTTTATTTTATTATTAAATTCTCATATGCATAATTGATATTTTGAATAAGATGGATGTTTATAATAGATATTGAAAGAAATTTCAACATATATATAATTGTTTGTTTTATTAACGATTTAATGACATGTAATGTCTGTCATTTTTTGTTCCAGTATTTAAAATTTAAAAATGATTTTACGAATAGCTAACCAACCATATGTTAACAAAAACCGAATTAGATAGTCATTCTAATTCATGGTTAACCACTTGACAAAAATCACCTATCAACTAATTCCTCCAAAATCAATTTGAAACAATTTTAGATTTTTCTGAAATCAATTTTGCTCATGTTAGATACTATCATTAAAAAAAAAAAAAAAAAAGTATCCATCTCAAAATCACTCCCGAACAGATCCTAAATATGAAAAGAAAATTCAATTTCAGTACATGCTAAAGATTCCCTCTGTTGATACTGCATTTTAGCTCGATAGTTTCACTTTCAAAATAAAAAAAGAAACCCTACTATTTCATACAGGGGTGTTTAAAATATCCGATGACCCGAACAAACCGATTAACCCAACCCAACCTATGCAGTTTGGGATGAGTTATCAACTCATTTGAGTTGGGTTGGGTTCAAAAAAATGAAAATTTTATGGGTTGAGTTGGTTCATAAGTTCACTTAATATAACCCGAACCAACCCAAATTTGTTATTAACTTTAAAATATATATTATTTTATTACTCGTAACACAATTATTTATACCTATATTAATTTTAATTTTATTTAATTTCAATATTTTTTGAATAATTTATTCTTCAACTTTTAAAATTGGAATTTTCACTATACAAATTGGAATTGAATTGTTAATCTTAACTCAATATATGAAAATAATCAAATAATATTTTTACATATTTACGTTTTGCTTTTTTTTATAACAAATTTTAAATAAATGACTCGATTAACCCGAACCAATCCAACCTAAATATTTCATAGTTTGGTTGGGTTGAGTTCATTTTTTAATAAGGGTTATTTGGGTCGGAAAAAAATTCTAACTCGAACAAATTGATTGGGTCTAAAAAGTATTTCAACCCAACCCAATCCATGAACACCCATAATTTTATATAAAATTTTTACCCATATAATCTAAATTTATATGCTCACACAATTGTCTGATATATTTTTATCTCTTATACAAATAATCCAATAGACTATTAATTTACATAAAAATACAACCCAATTTACTTTTTTCAACCCTATTTATCATTTTATGTTTTTAAATATATATGTAATAATAGTAATATTTGAATTTTCAAAAAATACACTATGTATATTTGATAAATGCATTAACAAGACATATTGTTCATTACATCGTCTTATAAACCGAACTACATATACTATATACACTTACATTTTCAGTATATTTGTAAGCACGCCAAAAAATAAACCATAATATTTGTCGATGTCAAATTTTGACTAAGGAAAAACGGACCTGACCTCCATGTGACAACTATGGTAAATTTATAATTTAAAAATTAGAGAATCTACAAAACAAAGAAAAAAATAATAATCTGATGTCTAAGCCAGTAAGAGAATTAAAGAAGGAAGAATAAGTCAAACGTTTTAAGACACCTCGTATGAGATTATAATAATGTATTTATAGAGAAAATTGACCTAGGTCGAGGACTTTCAAAGTCGTTTTAGATCAATAGATGATCTATCGAACCAATGGGTGTATCTGATTTCGTGTTTGGCTAGAGTCGGCCTCGACCCACGTCTTCCTTAGACTATATCTTGAGTCTAAAATATTACTTTGAATCAGAATATGTGTAAATCATGCCCCATTAAGTGTTTGACCAGATTCAACCTCGACCCTTAGTCGAGATCGAAGTGGCCCAAACCAGCCCACTTCTCCTAGGGCAATTCCAGTCTTTTCATGGTTGCTTCAATTGTCCTATTTTTTCATTACGTGGCTTTTGCCCTTAATCTAAAATTTACCCACAATAATATTTATTTAAGGTTATATCATCTAATCTAACACATAGTACAATAATTCATTTGAAAAAAGGTAAACTAAACTAATAAAAAATGGGTCAAAGTAAAAGTGGGTCACGGTCAGAGGGGGAGGTCCAGTAAATATGGCATTTGGACACCACAATAGCCATTGCATGAACGGCCAAAGCGGCTGCCAGCTATTAATACTACGTGCTGCTGGAGGAACAAGACCGAAAACAGAACAAACAATTCAAGACAATTATTATTATTATTATTATCATCATTATTATTTAGAACAAAACAGCAATAGATAGTGACAACAAATGGTAAAATAATCCCAAGAGGTTGAGTGGTCGTAATTTGCAATAGCATCAAAAGAAAATGAAGGAAAAAAAAGAAAAAAAAAACAAAACAAAGGTCAAAATACTATATTGTCTTTAAACTTTGGGGCGTTTTGGCCCCTCAAATTGGAAAAATCTACCAACTATCTGATTCACTGATAATTAAAAAAAATTATTATTTCGTTATCCGTATAACTCACATTTATTTTCTTGTTATTTTTGTCGACTCCATCGATTACTCTCTTATTATAATAATTACTGACTCAGCTCAAATCAACTTTACGCACATAATGTCCCATTTGAGATTTATTTAATAATACAATATTAGTTGTTTGTTTTAAACAAAAATTGGTTAAATACTAATAACAATTATGATTTAAATGTAAGACAATACATTCAGTGAATATACTTCTAAAATTTATGGTGAAATGGCTAATAGATTATAGAACGATTAAGAATAGTCAATAACAAATTTAGAATTTATCAAAGATACAGTAGCTAAAATTTGACACAAAATTAAAATTAAACGAGTTCTAATTTCTAAATAACGTTTGGGACGTTGAGTTAGCTATTATAGTTAGGGTATAGACAGTGAGAACATTCAAATAGTTTTAATAAAATTAAGTGCATGTTACAATAATTGAGAACTTCAACTGAAAAAATTTATAGTACTATCGTAGTACCTACTACTCTCATTCATTATTTGACACGTCATTAAATGATTTATTAATTTACTATACTATCGGATGAAAATTTTTTCTTACCAACTCCACTGATCGTGTGTCACGCCAACCTACTTTTCAAAATAGGATGGGATCCTTGATACTAATGTGCAGTCCATAAATATTTTTTAAGATAAATTTATAATGTAAAAAAAAAAAGTATAATACTCCCGACAAAATTTTCAACCAGTGTATGTTATGTTGGGGTCAAATGCCCCCTCGGTGTGTATATATAAATATATATTTTAAAGAAATGGTCTGTCGAATAGGATAAAAGGAACATAAAAATGGAAAGTGATATTATTTAATTACGTGGACCATTTCACGAATTTGCTCCGCAATTTGCAATGCTGACTAGGATAGAATCAATAGCCACCATCCTTTTCTACCATTGGCTAAACCCAACAAATTCCCTTTTTTCTTTCTTTTTCTTCTTCCCTTGTCCCTCTCATTATTATTATTATTATTATTATTATCATCTTTTTAGTGGCGGTTTAATTTGCCTTTTGTTGACCATACCTTTGAATTCTCTTTCTATTTCCATCGTATCTCTATATATAAAAAAATGTGCATGTAATTTTTCATGGGGTTTCTTTAATTTGTATATAAAAATCCACGTGGCAGGTAATGGGCATTTATTTCCATCGTATCTCTCTATATAAAAATTTAGGGACAGGCAGGATCGAAGATGTCATTTCTCACCTCGTTTTCGCTCCCTTTTTCATTCTCCATCCCTGTAAAATTCCCAACGGGGATCGGTATGGGATTTACTGTGGAGATCGGGTTCCCCGCGGAAAATTTTTCTCTGTTACTTTTTTTTTTTTTTTGTAAAAAACCAATTAATTTAAATCACTCATATAAGCAAATTTTAATTAAATAATTAACTTTATCACTAAATTATTTATTATGAGTAGTTTTATATGACAATTTGAATTTAAAAATAAATTACTCAAACTTTGGCCTAAAAAGGCTAATTAATTTTTTAGTATAAATAAATAAATATAAATCAAATTATTCACATATATAATCCATATTTGAGCATTCAATTTAAACACATTCATTATCTTTCCCTTAAATGTAATATTTATATAATAATAATAACAAATAAGATAACATTAGAAAACTACACTAAATAAATATGTAAAAGCTAATCGGGGCGCGGACTGGGAATGCATTCCCCATTCCTGTCTCCGTTTAGCTCAAGGGATTTTTTTTCCCCACTCCCTCTCTCATTCCCCGCCTAATCGAGAAATCTCCATCCCATTCGGGACGGGACCCTGTCCCTATAGAGAATTTGGATATCTCTATGTGTAACCCTACTCCAACTTGTGTATATAATTCTTGATAAGTGGAATGACAATGCATTGAGAATTCTACCCACAAAAAGCTAAAACTTTTCTCTTACTTCAAAAGATTGTCGGGTTTTAGTTAGTGAAGTGTTCTTCTAATATTTATATTTGAGAATTTCAAATCTATATAATGGACAATTAAAGTTGGTAGTGTGATAGTGAATGAATGAGTGGATGTTTTAGGTGAATGTTGTGAATAAATTTAAATTTGTGAGAAAAAATAATATTGTTTTATGTATTTGTATATTTGTTACTAAAGCAAGAGATTCAAATCTTTCATTATCCATCAACAATATATGTATTAATTAATTGTAATAGTTGAAGTTCATGATAGACTTGTTATTGGTTAGAATAAACATGTATACATATTTTTATTATTAAATCAATATATCACTAAATATAATAATGTAGTAAAGGGATATTTGATTGTTTATTTCATGTTTGACTTCAATAGGAAAATATATATATATATATTTTCAAGTGATGGAGGAATAACGTTATTCACTTTTTCAAAACGTGATGTGTTTGTTCATTTTTATTTTCTTTCAAATGTATTATTCTGATTTTCATTTGTGGATAATATGTTCAATTTTTTTTAATTTTAATTTATGATGATTTATATTTTCTTTTATTTATCCACTCTTTATGAATGATACATCTAAATGAGGTGGAAATTGGAGCTTTTGAACTTTTATATAGATTTTTTTTTTTGGGTAAAGGGGGAACTTTTATATAGATATTTCAAGTTCCAGCTAGCTAAATTACGTTATTGGTTGATCACTTTATTTATTTATTTTTATTATTAGAAAAAAAAAGGGGGGGGGGGGGCTCTTTCTAATGCACCATAATAAGCATTTTTCATAGGACCCACCATTCATGTTGTCTATAAACATTCCATTATGCTTTTTTATTTCACTTTTGTATGTTCACTGAAAATTATGATGAAAATTAATATCAATATGATTTAGCTGTGTCTGTTAAAAGTTCAATAATTTAGATTTTTTTATTACCCTTTTCGTTGAAATTTAAAATATATACATAGACAATCGAAGTTATTTCGTTATTTTTTTTAGTTCATTTTCGTTCTATTAATGGGTGGACGGAACAAATTAAAAAAAAAAAAAAAAAAATCTACATGAAAAAACAATCACTTGCACACAACGATATGCATATCCTACGCATATATCAAATATATCATAAATCCTTTTAATATGCACAAATTTAGATATAGCTTTATCTTTTCAATTTCTAAAACTATATATAATTAGAATGCTAGATTATATATAAAAAATATCAAATTTTATTTTAAATGATAAAATTGTTGAAAATATTTATAAATAATAACAAAATATCACAATATGTACGTGATAGTCTGTAATATTGAACTTTTTATATAGATTTTGAACTTATACATTTTCTTTCTATCTATCTTCATAATATATTGTGTTGGAGGGTACAAATTAGAAAAGAAAAAAGAAAAAGAAAATAAATGAGTTCTACGTGGAAAACCAATCACTTGCACACAATGATATGCATATCCTATGCATATATATCAAATATGTCATAAATCCTTTTAACTTATATACACAAATTTAGATATAGCTTTATCTTTTCAATTTCCAAAACTATCTATAATTAGAATGCAAAATTATATATATAAAAATACCAACAGATTATTTTAAATGATAAAATTATTGAATATATATATAAATATAGCAAAATTTTACTGTCTATTTGCGATATATTACTGTGTCTATCATGACACAAATAGACACATATAGTAGTTTATCGCGGTCTATCGTAGATAGATGATGAAATTTTGCTATATTTATAAATATTTTAGTTCATTTCCTATATTTGAAAACAACCAAAAATACCTCTAAATTTTGTATTTCGTGTAAAGAACATATATCAAATTTCAAAGGTTAAAAAATTATCGTTAAACTTTCAGGAAAAAAAAATTGTAAATACCTTTACCATTAAATTTTGGATAGAAATTGTTAGTGTCTTTTGGTCAAATATTTCCTTAATGTTTAAAATATTTCAAAAAAATGCCCTTGAATTATATATATATATTATTATTATTATTAGTATACACATAGAAACCGTTAACTTTTTTGTTAACTTCTTGACATTTGTTTATCTAAAAGAAAATGTCCACTTTAGTTAAAATATATAGACTATAACGAGAAAAAAGAGAATCATGGAAACACCAATGACCTTAAAACTAGAATGTTTTAACAAATGTATATATTAGTAGCTGAGCGATTGTTAATAGTCAAATATATATATATATTTTTTGTATTTGGATTTTTATCATTTTGGTAAGTTTAAGAGGAGATTTTGACTTTGGAATTTTGTGAGATTTTATGTTTTAACTTAAAATTTTGGTTTATATTTGGTTGATGACAAATTTGGTGTAAGCATGGGACAAATAGGAGAAAAATGAGGATATCTATTAGGAATGTTTAAAAAACCCGATGACTCGAAAAAATCGATCAACCAAACCCAACCCGTGCGGTTTGGGTTGGGTTGGGTTCAAATAAAACATTTTATGAGTTGGGTTGGTTCATGGGTTCATCTAATATAACTCAAACCAACCTGAATTTATTATTAACTTTAAAATATATTTTTATTAATTATAATACAATTATTTATACACATATTGATTTTAATTTTATTTAATTCCAATATTTTTTAAATAATTTATTCTTCAACAACTCTTAAAAGTAGTTTATTTGTACTATAGAAATAAAATTTTCACTATATAAATTGAAATTGAGTTGTTAATCTTAATTCAATATATGAAAATAATTAAATTAGATTTTTACATATTTACATTTTGCTTCTTTTTAGAACAAAATTTTAAATAAATGACCAAATTAAGCCGAATCAACCCAACTTCATAGTTAGGTTGGATTCATTTTTTAACAAGGGTTATTTGGGTTGAAAAAATTTACAACCCCAACAATTGGGTTGGGTCTAAAGAGTCTTTCAACCCAACCCATAAACACCCTAATATCTATGTAATTTATTTTTAAATGATTTTTTTCACTCAACAAAACTTCAAGCAAATTAATCATTATACTAACAATAAGAGCATTAAAAAAAACAATAAATTAAGAGTAACAATGCAACTTTTAAAAGTTAAGAGTTGTTTTTGCCAACGAGATATTAACTTTTTCTGTTCATATAAGGATAAAAATGGTATATTTTAATTTTTTTAAGTTTAAGAATATTCTTGAAATTTTTGTAACAAAATATTAATAGTTTCTATCCAAAAGTAATAGTAAAAATACATTTTAGCTATTTTGAAGGGTTTAAGGATGTTTTTTTTTAATTTTTTTTTTTTACAGGCTTATGAATATTTTTATATAAAATAGAAGTTCAGTATATTTTTCATAATTTAGCCAAATTAGAATAATGTATATCGTTCTATTGTAACATTTTATCTGGCACAATGTTTTTGCAAAACAATTAAAGTAGTATCAACAAAATAGTAGCAGTAGTCGGCCAAACGATATGCCATTAGTGTAGATATATATATACACATTAAAATTCATATATTTAAACTTCTACTCAAGTTTGAATAGTGATTTAAAAATACAAGGATTCAAATATAATTAAAGTAGTGTCAACAAAATGGTAACGAGTAGCCGACCTAAACAGTAGGTCATTAGAGTGAAAACATATTAATTTACACTAAAATTCATAGATTGAGACTTTGAATGGTGATTTTAAAAATAGGATGATTCAAATACAATTAAAGTAATGTGAACAAAATAGTAATGAGTAATTGGCCTACACAATAGGCCATTAGTGTTTAAAAAAAAAAAAAAACCCATTAATTTACATTAAAATTCGTAGATTTAAACTTCTACTCAAGTTCAATTAGTGGTTTAAATAGACGAAGTTTTCGATATAATTAAAGTAATGTGAGCAAAGTAGTAACGAGTAGTCGGCCTAAACAATATGTCATTGGTGTAAAAAAAATTAGTTTGCATTAAAATTCGTAGATTTAACTTTCTACTCAAGATAGATTTAATCCTATTCAGACTTCCACTCATGTTTGAATGGGGATCTAATAAATAAATACAATAATTTGAATATTTGACATTTTGATTGACTATGTAATGCACTAACAAGATAAACTATGGTTGGTGTTATGGATAGATTTATCAAAATGGGCCAAGACCGACAGTCTAGAGAAATAAGAGGTTATAGATATAAGCTCGAGGTGGCAGACCAAGGTCAATGGGACCTAAGTTCAACCCAATAGCCACCCATGGCTTTAGGAGATTGATCCAGGTGGATTAGTTGGGACCAGTGAGGAACTTTAGTATAACTCTCGATGGAGCTTAAATGACCTATAAGAGAGCTCAAATAACCAATGCAAAGCTTCAATAAGACCCATAAGAGAGCTTAGAAAACCCATGGAGAAGCTCAAATGACCCATGAGATCGCTCAAATGTCCCATAAGGGAGCAAAGAGAACTTATGAGGGTTTAAGCTAAGAGGACACGTTAGAGGACCTTAGTAGTACTAATACGCACAAACACATGCGTCGAGTAATGATATAGTTTAAAACGACCTTGATCGAGTATCGTTATCGAAAAAATTGGTTTGATATACCTTTAGCTATTTAGAGATCGTTCTAATTTTGTCTAGGTGACCAAACTATGATGATAACTTAATCCAATCTAATAGATGATAGCAACAGGGCAAAAACTAGCTAAAAAAAAACACGTCATAGCATAGTGACTTTGTGAATGGATTAACTTAATTAACTTTTTAGCCCTTAGATTGATTAAATGCTAATTATAGACCTAGAGTTATTTTCTTCAGGAACTTTCTTTTGAGCTCAACCTTTTCTTACACCTAATCAATTCATTCTCATGCAATTCATTAATTAAGTGTAACATTAAATTCCGGTTGGATTTTATGCCCTGAAGCCTCGTAATTTATTAGTTGATTGATTTAATCATTAATTATGCAATATTAATTTATCCGTTAATAGAAAAAAAAAAATCAAAGTTTATCATGAAGACTCGAACATATATATAGTTGACATACGGTTGGATCATGTTCAAGAAATAACTTAAAGGTCTATAGTATATTGATAAGGTTGGGTGTCTTATTCTGATGGCACTATGGAAATGGTTTGATCCATATCGTTCATGTGAAAACGTGTGAGTGAGAGTATCCTATATAAAGAGTTAATCTTTTTTTATAAATCCGTTAATTGATGAGATTAATATTTCATAGGATGATCATGTGTGACTGGATCTTAATCCTACGTGATTTATGAACTTCTGTCTGTGAGGTCAGTCATTTGATTTGCACGGGTGAGAGTGGCCCAAGTTGTCGACTTAATAGGCCTACCATTTTGGGGAGTTGACTAAATGAGGAGTTGGGAACATAACTTCACAAGATGAAATTCACTCATTCCCGCATAGGGTAAATAGATGAGTAGTTTCCTTAAGTGTTGGTTCTGAGTCTTGAACAAGGGGTTCATCTCTCTCACTGGCCCGAGAGGGATTTGGTTTATGGTTGGACCATAAACATATTGTTCATTGGAGGAATCAATAGTACTTAAGGAAAAAAGGTAATTATAGGAGTAAAACGAACATTTGACCCAACTGTACTTATGAACTACTCATGAAGGATCGACTTGTTTATACTGATTATATCCATGGACAACTTGCCCTATAGTGTATAAGAGTTCAACTATGAGTTTATAGTGGTTTGCCATAGTTAATGAATGGAAGAATAACGACTAAGAAATTTAATTAGTTAATCTTGGATCATTAGAGCTTGAAATTTGTGGGTCCACAATGTTCATTTGCTAGCTTACTGCAGATCAACAAGAATCAAATATATTGAAATTGTTAAGAATTTCCTAAAAATATACAGTTCGTAATCATGGAAACATATTCTATTTATCAGTAAAAGCATTGTTGAAGTATTTATTCAATAAAAGTGTCATTGAGATTGAAATTGCATTATGTAATAAAAAACCAATAAACGAATCTATGACTATAGTATAAATACTGTAACTTTATGTAGAGACACAAAAGAAGATCAAATTATAGTATATAGCCAAAAAGGTCTACGAGTATATGGATGAGGTTGGGTACCTCGTCCTGGGGATACTATGGATGTGACCTACTTTATATACTGATACAAATGACGTGATCCTAAAATCGTTCATATGGAGACATGTGAGTAAAGGTATGCTATGCAAAAGAGTTTTTGCATAAGACCGAACCACGAAATAGTCACTTTTTCTTTATAACAATCGTTTACTGTTAAAACTGACTATTTCAATTCAATGACCTAGGGTAACTCGATCTTAATCCTGAGTTAACTACAAACTTCTATTTTATTCAGGATTATCCTTTGATCTGCATATGTGAGAGTAGTTCAACAACACTACTTAACAAGCCTCCCATTTTAGGGATAAGACCATATAGATAGTTGGGGACATAGTCCTACAAGATGGAATTCCACTCCTACTTGAATTAGAGTTAGTGGATAGGTTGTTCCCTTAAGTACTGATTATTGATATTGAACAAAAGGACATCGCCCTCTCATGGCTGAAAGAGACATGATTTATTAGTTGGACTATAAACTAATTGTTCAATAGGGGATCAATGGGAGCTCAAGGAGCAAGATGTATTTATAGGGGTAAAACGATAATTTTGACCCAACTGGAAATACAAACGACCTATGAAGGATCGACTTACTGATTATGGTTAAATCAAGTAAGACAAAAATATATCTATAGTGAGGAGAGTGCAACCATCGAGCTATAGTGGTATGTCTTGGTGGTTAATGAATATTGATTAACTCGGGTTAAAGATTTTAATTGATTAATCTCAAGTCGTTCGAGCTCATGATCTGTAGGTCCATAAGGTATCTCTACTCGCTCGTAAGACATTACACCCTAGATTAGAAAAATGAGCAAATTTGAAGCACTCAAAATTCAAAATTAGGGTTTTGAATTTGAAATGTTTAAATTCAATTTTAGGGTTTGGATAATTATATTCGATATAATTAAACGTTTAATTCTATCAAAACTAAACATATTTAGAAAGTTTAAAATATTTAAATATTGATTACATGAATAAGCTCATGTTTAAATTAGGTGTTTTATTAATTTAATATTCGATATTTAATTATTATTTAATTAATTAAATTAAAATTAATTTCATAGAAATTCAATTTTTTTTGGAAAAATTGATTTTTAAATTATGTTTATTTTATTTTAAAATTAAATATTATTGAAAAATGAATTTCAATGTGGGAAAATCTAATATTTGATGTTGGTGGTGGAGTTTTCCATTTTTGACACCTTACCCATGTTGGGTTTTATGTCCTAAAACTCATGGTAGGCAAACAATGGAATTTATTCTGAAAATTCAATAAGGTGTTATTAAATAGATGTATTGCTTATGAGAAATCCAATAAACATAAAAGTCTCTTGACTATTGGATGTGTACTTGAACTTTATGTAGAGACACGAAGGTGGATCAAGTTCGATTAAATAGTCAAAATGATCTATAGTATATAAATAAGGTTAGGTACCTTATTCTGGTAACACTTTTGGACTCGACATGCTTTGTAGTTGTTATAAGGAGTTGTAAAGTGCTATAAACGAAGTGATCCTAATTCGTTCACGTTGGGTCATGAGGAGTGGGGGTTTCCTTGTACAAAAGGGTTTGTATAAGATCGAACCATGAAATTAGTCACTCTTATTTTATAATGTTGTTTATTGTTTAAGACTGACTATTTCAAAACGATGACCTAGGTAACTTGACCTTAATCCCAAGCTAACTATGAACTCCTAGCTCAATAAACCTCTCATTTTAGGGGTAAAACTGGATAGATAGCTGGGACATAGGGTGCAAGATGAAATTCACTCCTACCCGCTTTGGGGATAGTAGAGAGGTTGTTCCCTTGAGTGCTGATTCTAGGTTTTGAACAAGGAGCCCTACCCTCTTATTGGCCCGAGAGGGACTCGATTTTGTTGATTGGATCACAAAACAATGGTTCATTAAGGGATGGTAGGGACTTAAGAAACAAGAGGTAATTTTGGGGGTAAAACAGAGATTCGACCCAGCCGTTATTACGAACAACCTATGAAGGGTCGACTTACTAGTCATGGTTATATCGAGCGGACATAATATATCTATAGTAAGAAAAGTTCAACTATGGGCTTTAGTGGAGTGACCCATTAGTTAACGAATGGGGGTTAGATCGGTCTAATGAGTTTAGTCGATTAATCTTGGATCGTTGGAGCCCATGATCTGTAGGTGAGGTCCCCCTACTAGCTCGAAAATAGATTAGCTCTAGAGTAGCGTGATAAGTTAACTTGAAACGTTCAAATTAGAATCAAATGAAATTGGAGAATATATATTTAAATATGATTTAAATATATGGAGATGGATTTGTGTAAAATTAATTTAATTAGAATTATTTATATTTAAATAATTATTTATTGATTTTATTAGAAAATTAATTTATAAAATTAATAAATTTTGATTTTAGAAATCAAATATGATTTTAAAATCAAAATATAGATATTGGAAATAGAAAATTACACAAAAAGGAAAAATGAGATTTTTCAACTTCATATTCAACTAGCTCACAAAGAACCCATTATCTTCAACCTTCAATTATTCCAAGCATGAGTTGCATCTCATGCAGCATATCTTTTTGCATGATAATATGTAATATATTAAAGATATTGAAGTGAAGTTGAAGAGATTGCAACCGATAGAATTTTAGTTGAAAATTCGGGTAGAAGAAGGTGTTCTTCATTGGGTCGTTGCAGTGAACATTCTCCAAGTTCCCTTTAATTTCAGCTTATTTTGAGTCCCGCAACTCAATCTAGAGCACCAAGAGAATAATAGGGAAGATCTTGTGGTGATCTGCACAACGATTGGAGGATTTAGCAATTGGAAATCAAGATTTCAACGGTTCTTCAAGGTATGTTTTAAAACCCATTAAATTTTACTTGAGTATGCTTTCGTTTCTGCTAAAATTAATCAATTAGAGTGCTTATCGATCATTGTCGCTTCCCTTGTTGCTGCTACCATCCCAACAACCCACTCACTTAGTGCTAATTGAGGTGTCATATTGGCTGAATGTATGCGTACTTGTATGTTTAAGCTAGTTAAATACTTCATAAATCAGATTTATGAAGGACATGCAATTGGAAATTAGTGTTTTTTTCCCTGTAAAAATCCTTACTCTCAAACTCTTTCAAACCCTTTCAATCCATCTTGATTAAGAGTTTCCACCACTCAATCCAAGGCTGAGAATAGTAGAGAAGACTCTTATGGTAGTTTACTAGAGTTTTGAAGGTCAAATTCGTGGAGTTCAGCTACGATCAAGGGATTCTACAAAGGTACATATCTATGAAACTCTCTTTTTTGTAAAATTATTTTAAGCATGCTTTTAAACTCAAATTAAGTGTAATTAGAGTGTTTGTTGATTTTGTTTACTTCTGCTTTATGCATGTTTTTTAAACAAAAATTTCAATGTTCAATTTTTTTAGGGAAAATATTAATTGTATAAGATAAAATTAATTACGTGATTTATTTATTTGAATGAGATTCAAATTATAACTTTATAATATGGAGAATTAATTTATTTGAATATGATTCAAATAATTAATTATTTATTTAGACGAGATTCATATAAATAAATAAATTATTTAATTTGAATAAGATTTAAATTGAATAGATGACGAGATAATTAATTATTGAATATTATTCAAATAAATAAATAATTAATTAGAATGTGATTCGAATTAAAGTGAATATGCATAAGATAAATATTTAAATATAATTTGAATATTTTAACTTCTAATATGAGATATTAAATGAAAAAATATTTTTTATTGGATATTTTTGAATATTTAATTTAAAATATCTACGGGATTCTCCTAATAGGATTTGGAAAGACCCTGCATAAATCTATAAATATGGTCTAGGGAGCCCTCGTGGAACATACTTCTACATGTCTACTATCTACAACATTATTGTTCTACAACCTCTACTATCTAAAAAATATATTTAAAGTCATTCGTAGAGATTTTTCTCCCAATAAAATTGTCAAAATATTATTCTTCCATATTTTCTCTCATCTTTCAATACCGGTTCCCACAAGTTGGATCCGCATCAGAGTCATAGCAAGGAAGACCTCGTGGAAAAGGAAGATTTCAAGGAGAAGACTTTAAGGAGAAGATTTTGCTGCATTTGTAATCAACAAAGAAATGTTGCTAAACATTTTTCTTGATTATTTGTATTTTTAATTCATCCAAAAAATCTAAGAATGCGATAACACGCAATATTTAATTCCCTCCAGCTCCTTCATTACCAATCCATATTAATCTCTTGATTCACACTTTAGCATGCTAAATCTAATATCTTGTTTAGAACACGATGTTGTAAATAACATTCAAATAGTGGCCAACTGTTTGCCAGCATTAAGCATTAGCATGATAAAATAGTCTATACATTATTCAAAACTAATAAACAACCAAAATAGTTTTGCAACAAGCAAAAAATTAATTCAAAAACCCTATGAACTATAAACTTGACAATTCATGATACGATAGAAATGCATACAATTCACAATGCATCCAACAAAGAAAAAAAAAGACTATGATAGAAAGAAAATACAAGTCAGACTATTAACTCGCGTCCTCAAGCTTAAAATCATCCATTATTTTTCAATCATCTACATCTTTGAAAGCTCCAAATTGTCGTCTCTGTCCAAAAATTGGCTCCAGGTGAAGGCCTCAATCAACTCTAAACAAACCTTCGGCAACCTCCCAAAAAAAATGGCAACACGACGCCATAAGTGAGCGTTGGGCGTCACCTGAGAAAAAAATGTTGGTTGCTTAGATGAGCGTTGTAGTGTTACTATATTGCACCCCTACAGGTTGTGGCGTGCAGTCTTTTTTGCATTCCCCCCCACCCATTTTCACATGTTTTCACATTTTATCTTGCTTTATATCAATCTCTAACCTTTTTAAGGTTATTTTCATCATTTTATACTCAAATTAACTTGTTTTGATCTAAATGTATGATTCGAACAAATTAAACATAATAAAACGTCAATGAACACAAATTAATAATAAAATCAATGAAATTATAAGCTTGATAAAACACCTTTCGAGTGCTCTTTAAGTATTTATGGAGAATCAAGCGACACCATGGAGGACACCAGTAGTGCTCATCAAAGACCCCTAGAGGTTCTATAGATCTCTGTGGATATCCTAGTGGTACCATAAAAGTCTTAGTAGTACCACATAAAACCTATGTGGATGACTTAATGATATCATGGAGATTCTAATAGTACTATATATGACCTTTGCTAAGGATATACCAGTACCATGGACGACTCATTGAGGTCCTAGTATGATCTATGCATAGGATATAACTATAACATGAAGATCATTGCAGTACTATGCAGGACTCAATAATAATACTATAGAGGACCTAGTGGTATCAAGGAGAACTTTTGCATCTATTCTTCGTTAGACCAAGTGGTAGTGGCCTAAGTTCACAACGAATAATCCATAAAAGGGTTGATAGAAGGCCAATAGGTGAGAAGTCGGTTGCCGCTTTAGATAGTGGTGTTGTAACTACCAGAAGAATAACAACTTAGCGATTTCGTGAATAAAATAGATGACAGACATGAGCCAAAGTGTTCATTATGTAAGATTGGATTTATATAGGTGCTATGTTCATTTGTCATTTATACTACTCCCTCATACCAATATTCATCTCGATCCTTTACTGATTTGAGCGTCGGAGTATTGGTGACTCGACACCACACCATCTTTCAATTTCTTCCAAGACACCATATCGTTTTTCTTCGCAATACAATTTCACAGTTGATCCATTTCTTGATATCAACAATTGACTTAGATTATAATTATTTGAATTGATCCATACATTTCAAATACTTAAGTTGGATGTTGATTCGTGCTAAGTTGGCATCCACTGATGTCTTCTCCTCTTTCAATTTAATGAGACATAAGGATGTGAATTATATATTCTGTATAGTGTAATATATTCTAAATCTACCAACGCTTGTCAAACATTTTAAGCAAATAAATTAGATTTGTCGACAAAAGACGGCTTAATTGAAAATGGAAAACAAGATTGAGTGGCAGTCAGCAAAAGATGGCCCTTCTTTATCTATTTTTATAAATATGTGAAGATTGTGGAGAATTTGTAGGCTAATGCTAAATTCTTTATTTATAATATATTTGAAAATAAAAATAATTATGATAATAATAAGTAATCCAAAGGTCAAACAAAATATGTCCATTCGTTTACAATGGATAAATGCCATACCGCAACCGCAGGTTGTAGATTGGGATTCGGTTTGCAAATTGCACTTTTTTTTTTCTTTCTGGATTTTATATTGTGTTTTATAAACTAACTAAAATTTTATATAGTATTAAGTTTTTAATATTTAAATATAATTTTATCGAATACATTATTAAAATATTTACGCATAAGTTGATATATATAAAAACAAAATTTTGAATCAATTTTTACGTTGGTTTTTTAAAAACATAGCTTATAAAATAGATAACAAAGATAACTAAATTTATAGGTAAAAATAAATATTTATAAGGCTAATGTTACGAAACTGGATTTTGGTGACCAGAGCCGATGGCGACTCCAACTTCTAATTTAATAGTCGAAATTTATTTATTTTTTCTTTTGTAATCTTATTAAGATAAAAAAAATCATTAAAAAGCTGTATAAGCTTGATTTGATGATTGTTTTGTTTTGATTTTAAAAAATTAGGTTTATAAATACTAACTCAACTCAATATTTATTGGTTTTGTTATCTAGTCTTGTTGATGATTTTAAAACCAATCCAACTTTTTGAAAGTTCGGAAAACTTTTATTAAAAAAAGTCAAAACTTGTTTTTGTTTTTAGATTTTGAGTAAGAATTCAATTGTTTATCCATAATATAAAAAAATTGAGACGAGATAATTGTACAATAAACCTAATCTCAATATTCAAAATGATTTTTTTTTTTGTTGGTTTAATTTAAACTAAGCCATCAAAGGTAAAAAACATTAATCTTGAAAATCATCCTTATCAACCCTGACAACATGGATAGCGAACCAGGAAAGTCACAAATCCAACTTTGCGAAATACAAGACGATAAAGCATGTTTGGCCAAAGATTGAGCCATCTTATTACAACATATAGGAGCATAACCCAATCCTCTTAACATTTAATCTACTTATCAATGAAGCCAATTCGGAAACACGAACCCACAAACAAAACAGAAATCTCTCACGCTTTAGCATCAAACTACCCACGACGAAAGGCAACCTGAGCGGCAATCACATCTCCATGCTCGTTCCTCACAATCACGCCCGAGCCCACTCCTATTTTAGATGGGGAGCAACCAACGTTAACGTTAATTTTCATCCACGCCCTCAATGGACACACACTATCTCTGTTCCATCCTCACAATGGTTTTTGTTAGATGATATATAATTAGATTTACCTTCATCCATTAGATCAAGCTTTTTGGGTCAACTAATGATTTAAGAGTTTTTACCCAAATTCTTGAAACTTAAGAATTTTGCCCTTGTACTTACTCATCATCAACCAAAGTTAGAAAATTACCC
Source organism: Benincasa hispida (assembly GCF_009727055.1). NCBI lineage: Eukaryota > Viridiplantae > Streptophyta > Magnoliopsida > Cucurbitales > Cucurbitaceae > Benincasa > Benincasa hispida. Next base: position 10,183,713 of record NC_052350.1, read on the forward strand.
TTAGTTTGTTCCCTCGTCATCATCTTCTTCTTGATTTTATTTCCTTCATTTGCATCGATCATTCTCCATTTTCCCTTTCTCCATTCGTTGTCGATCGTTGGTAGCAGTTGTGAAGGTGTTGTTGTTGGGAACGTTCCTTATGGACGCATTGGAGGGAAAGGGCGAAAGAGCGAGAGAGAGGAGACCGATAGTGTGTGAGAGAGAGGGGCCAAGAGAGAAAGAGAGAGCAAGATAGAGGAGGGTGAGATAGCGAGAGACTGGAAGCGAGTGAGAGAGAGATGAGATCAAGAGAAACCAGGAAGCAAGAAGAGCGAGAAGCCAATCATATGTTTGAGTAATTTCACACAAATATGACGAACAAATGCAAAAACTTCAGATTTGAAGAGTGAGACATATTTCGTTCCCCAATTTTAGGTCGTCTATCCACCGATTCTAATAAACAAATATGATACCCCAATTTTGGGTCATCTATCCACTCATTTCAATAAACAGATATATAATATAAAAACATAAAGACTACAAACAAAGTTGCTATGCAACTATTTAAAATAAAAATGGATGGACAAAAGAAACTATCTTATTCTTATCTTGTAAAATGAGTGGAGTTTAAATACATGCACACAAACACAACAAAATCTAAGATTCCATTCCATAGAGATTCGAAATATTGACGTTTTTTCCTCTTTGTAGAGAACGACATTTTGTTTGGAAAAGATTACGATGTGTCGTTCTCATTTATTTTCTTTTTTCTTTCTTTCCTTTTTAAAATAATATCCGTCCTCTTCCTCTCCTTGGTCTACGGATTTGCTCTCTCCACACACACACATATTGTTAGAAAATAAGAAGTATCGTCCTTCGTAATGTTAGAATGAGAATCCAACCAATAAATGAGTGATTGGGAGTAAGGAGTGTGATAGTGAGAAGTAAGGGATTACGAACAACTCTTGGAACTTACAATATAAAAAGTTGATAAGATATAAAATTGATATTTTTTAGTAGTGGGATCTATAAATTCTTTGAACCAAACAATAAGTAAAGTTTACAAACTCCTTGGACCAAACACACCTTAATGGTTTGAAAAGAACAAAAAAAAAAATTAGACCCAAATGCATGGAGTTGTATTAATTTCATCTTTAAACGTTCAAATACATTAACTTAGACATGAACTTAACATAAATGTTGTCATTTTTGCACTTTTTTTTTTTTTTTTTTAAAAACTCTCTATCTAATTTCAACATGAAATATCGTGAAATTTTTTATAAATTCATCCATTTCAATAAAATAAAGTTATGCACAAAAGTATTGGTTAAAAAAAGACAATTATACATAAAACTATGTTTGATCGATGTACAAATTTGAACCCTTGAATAACTTTGTTGAAATTCATAAAATTTAAATTTAGTTTCTATTTGATCATTATGTTTTAATGTTACACTTTTACCTATTAATTTTAAGTTCAATTTCTATTCGATTTATAGATTTGAAAGTGTTTCACTTTTTTTTCCTTATCACACATGAATAATTGCACGTTTTTCTATAATTTTCATCAAATATTGAAATATTCATTTTTTTATTTGATGGTAATAAAATGGATTAATTAGTAACTAAACCATTTTTATATACTCTCCATCATCGTTAAAATTTTTAGATCATACTTTCTTGAAATTAGTCGACTATAGATTAATAACAAAGACAACAAATGAACATTAGAAAAATCTCGATGATACAAATATACAAAACTAAAACATAGGATCCAATAAAAATTTAAACTCTAAACTGAAGAATAGAAATGTAATAATATAGACATGTTGGTGCACAAACCTCATCCAAGTCACTTGCCTCTAACTGGTGCTATTATCATTCAAATAGTTTGTCCAAACTAATCTATAAGAGAACTTGCATTGATGTGGTGTCGAGCCATGTACACTCTAATGCCTCGATCACCCGTGAGATTAAAGGGTTTTAGCCATGAGCTCGAGTTTGACATTACCTTTTTTGGCGGAACGGAACGAGGTTGGCGAGGCGGACCCAAAGACTCAAAGCCTCTATTTCCTGTTTCGAGATGCGCAAATTTCCAATGTGTCCCTGAGCTTGGGCCCGTGGGGCTTGGACTACCCTCAATAGGACCAAAAGAAAATTAACTCAAAACTCACCCTCGTACGCTCTCTTTGATGCTGGGCTTATATTAACTTTTTCGAAAAGATTGGGCCTTCGATATACATTAGTGGACTTTTTTTTCTTTCCCCGCCCCCCCCCCGTAAAATTTATAGAGAAGCCGGCAGTTCCTAAAACCCCTCAAACCCTAAAACTTTTTCCCCAACATCTCTCGCCTTTCGAAGCCACTGAAGGAGAGAAACTGGGAGCGGTTCTGCGATAGTGTCTCTCTGGTTTTGGTCCCATGACTTCGACGTATCTTCTCTATGAATCTGCTTCTGGTTATGCTCTGTTTCATGCCCATGGCCTCGACGAAATCGGGCAGAACACGGAAGCCGTTCGGAGCTCTGTCTCCGACCTTAACCGCTTCGGCAAGGTCGTGAAGCTTGCTGCTTTCCACCCTTTCGAGTCGGCTCTCGATGCTCTCAAGCAGTGCAACTCTGTCTCCGAAGGTAACTCCCTCTTGGAGTCGATCTTTCGAGCAGTCGTTTGATTTTCAGTTATTTCAGGAATTTCGTATTAGTGAATGTGCTCTTTTCACCTGTTGAAATCGGGAGGTGTTTGGAGTAGTTACTTTCTTACATCATTCATGGCTAGTTTGGTTCATTGTTTCGGACATGACTTGACTGGTTCTTTTATTGTGCATTTGAAGTTAATTTAATGGTGGTGTATTTCCGCGTTCGAGCTTATTTTGATGTGTTGTTGTTTGTTAGCTTAGCCCACCAGAAGCATTTTTTTTTTTACTTAATTGTACGGAAAGGAAAATAGCTTTTAGCTTCGGTCTTGTTAATCTTGTTGTGCTAGTATAGTTCTATGTCATATTTAAAACTTTGCCTCTGTCGTGTCAGGGTCTTTGCAACTCGCATTTTTGGGTTTCAAACAATGTTGTACATGTTGGACGGGATGATTATGAAGAAAAGTACTTTTTGCTGCATTAGCGAGTAACCTAACCTCATTTCTTAACGAATGGCTGAAATGCTATAACAATCATAAGCTTGTTAGTTTGAGTCGTCTCCTGGAACTAATTTCATTATTGGTTTCTTCATGTTCTACGTCCTTGTGATTGAATCTTCAGGTTTCAACTTTCTGTTACAAATATTCTATTGATGAATGGCAGGGCTCATGACTGATGAGTTGCGGAGTTTTTTGGAAATTAATCTTCCAAAAGTTAAGGAAGGTAAAAAGGCCAAGTTTGTTTTGGGACTAGCTGAACCCAAAATTGGGTCAAACATCTTTGAAGAGACTAAAATCCCATGCCAAAGCAACGAGTTTGTTCTGGAGCTGCTTCGGGGAGTGCGTCTGCACTTTGATAAATTTATCAAGGACCTCAAGGTTTGCCAGTCCCGCTGCTTCTAGTATTTCTCTTTGGCTAGTGGGTAGATGTTTACTCACGTATGTTCCTCTTTAGAAAATTACTTCTGTTTATCTAACCATTTATTTGTATTTACAGCCAGGGGATTTGGAGAAAGCACAACTTGGTTTGGGACACAGTTACAGTCGAGCTAAAGTAAAGTTCAATGTTAATCGTGTTGATAATATGGTGATTCAGGCGATCTTCCTTCTCGACACTCTTGACAAGGACATAAATTCCTTCTCAATGAGAGTCAGGTATTTGATTAAAAATGATGCACGAGTTTTTGACAAAGCTTTACAATTTGGAAGAATTTGGTTACTGCTTTTACCTCTTTTAGGATGGGGCTTGTGGATGCTATGTTAGGGATATTTAAGTTTGTTTCTCTAGAAATCATGAGTGTTCTCTTCGTTAATTATTTCTGTTTACTTTTATGATCCAGAGAGTGGTATTCATGGCATTTCCCTGAGTTGGTGAAGATTGTCAGTGACAATTATCTTTATGCTAAAGTTGCAAAGTTTATTGAGGACAAGTCAAAGTTGGCAGAGGATGAAATCCCTGCCTTGACTGACATAATTGGCGATGAAGATAAAGCAAAGGAGATTGTTGAAGCAGCCAAAGCCTCCATGGGTACATCACTTGATTTTTTTTAAAACTAAATATATTTTCAATCTCATTCCGTTATCTGATTTGGTGACTGACCATGTTACAGGCCAGGATTTGTCTGCTATTGACTTGATTAATGTCCAGCAATTTGCACAGAGGGTGATGGATCTTTCTGAATACAGGAAGAAGCTTTATGATTATCTAGTTGCTAAAATGAATGATATTGCTCCCAATTTGGCCTCTTTGATTGGTGAAGTTGTTGGGGCCCGTTTAATTTCTCACGCTGGCAGTCTCACAAATTTGGCCAAATGCCCTTCTTCCACCCTTCAGATTCTTGGCGCTGAGAAAGCACTCTTCAGGTTTGTATCTGATGTAATTTTTCTTTTGAAATAATGGTGTATTATTTCTCTGATCCTACATCCATTTATCATTTATGAGATTTTTCATCCATTCTGAATTATTAAAACATTATTTCCTCTTTAAGACCAGGTTGCCTTGGTTCAAATTAGGAATGCTTTATCCTTGAAACTAGGTCTAGAAATGTAGCCACTTGATTCTTTAATTAATTATTTATTTATTTAATTTCTTTCTAGGGCTTTGAAAACAAGAGGAAACACTCCTAAATATGGTCTCATCTTTCATTCTTCTTTCATTGGGCGAGCATCTGCACGGAACAAAGGCCGAATGGCTCGTTATCTTGCAAACAAATGCTCTATTGCATCACGTATTGATTGCTTTGCAGGTAATTATTGCATAGCCAACCTTTGTCTAGTTTTCTATATAATACAATCGACTCCTTTTATTTACTATCATAATAAGTTATAGCTTCCAATTGCTAGTTCTGATTTATAATTTTGTATTGTCATTCAGAGAGCAGTACCACAACCTTTGGAGAGAAACTTCGTGAGCAAGTTGAAGAGCGCCTTGACTTTTATGACAAGGGAATAGCTCCTCGTAAAAACATAGATGTTATGAAAGCTGCAATTGAAAGTGCTGATAACAAAGGTATATTGAATGTGACGGCGGTGACCATTCACCTTAAAAATGGTCAACATTTGTTTACACTGTGCTTTGCTTTTATAAACCATTCTTTGACGTTGGTGGATCTCACATCCCGTTGTTCAAGTGATGCCGATGTGACAAGCAGTAAATGGAAGGAGTTTCATATTCCTTCCACCAGGAATCTATATTTGCCTCTTATTTTATTTTATATTTTTGCTTTTGGCTGATGTTTCGACCGTGTGACTAATGAGAAATAAATGGTGCAGCAACTGATATGGATGTAGAAGAAGTGCCAAGTGAAGCTTCAGGGAAGAAGAGCAAGAAAAAGAAATCAAAAGCTAATATGAACGGTGAACTTGAAGACAGGCCAAGTGCTACCGAGAACGGTGATGTTGCTAAGGATGCGAAATCAGAAAAGAAGAAAAGGAAGGAGAAACGAAAGTTGGATAGAGAAAGAGAGGAGCAGCAGGTGGCTTCAGAAATCGTAAATGGAGTAAACGGTGAGAAAAAAGAAGGCAAGAAGAAGAAAAAAAAGAAGAGCAAGGATGAAAATAAGGAGGATGCTCAGGTCGCTGCAGAAGATGGTAAGAAGAAAAAGAAGAAAAAGTCGAAAAGCGAAGATGCCGAATAGTAACATGGAGACAGATGGTTATTAATAGGTAGACATCGTTTTGTTGCTATAATATTCTAGCTGTAGAAAAGCCCTTTTGTGGCTGTTTTTGGTCTCCCATCTCTATATTTTTGTCCCTCAGCAAAACTTAACGCCAACATGCGTATGGTTGTCGCCGTGTCTTATAATCTGAACGACTTCCAGTGGAAGAAATGTATTCTACTCTAATTTTGTTGGAAGTGTGTTTTTTTCTTTTAATTTATGTTCCATCGTAGCCGAAGTTCCTCTCATCTGGCTCCAAGCCCTCCCCTGTTGTTCTGGGATTCTACATTTTGCCTTTGTCAATGTAGTAGCCTCATTTGTTGACTTGGATCGTTCGTTCTCGAATATTGCCTTTTTCTTTGAGGTTTCTGTTGGTTTAATCATTCAAAGGATTTAATTGGTTCTTAAACTTGTATTTTGTGTTTAATTTAATATGTTTCTGATAAATTCAAAATTCTTAAGCAGCTAAAATCCTTGATGGTTATAATAAATATGTTGTAGGGGTTAAATCTTTTGTATTCAAATGAGAGCAGCAGTGCAGCATATCGATCATGTTGAGGTCAATGAATCTATCACAACATGGCCCTTAGATTACAGATCATATATTGCAAGTTAGCAATTAGTATGGGTAGAAGTTAGAACGATGTCAAGATATTTTAAAAGGTGAAAGTTATGTAATATGACAAATCAACATGAATGAGAATGATTTATTTTGTTTTTTTTAAAAAAACTCTACAATAATAATAATAACAGTCAAATTCAATCCGACCATGCAATCTAAACACATGGCTAAAAAGTTAATTATATATTCCAAACACAGCTTCGATTTCTAAAATCTTAGCTAAATTTAATTGATTGATTATCATTATTAGCTGATGTGTAAAAATTCAAAGACATATATAACTTTTTTACAACTCAATTTTAACTATTTTGTATTATAAACACAATCAACTTTTACATATAAGTTGTCGTGGTAATCTAAATGAAGGGCATTATAGATGAGGTCTATTTATGTCTTCCAAAATTTCAAAATTAATATACGTTAATTTTTATTCATTTTGACAATACAAATATAACTCAACTGATATAAAACTTATAGTATCAATCTTGATTTATTGAGATTATAAGTTCGATAACCCCACTCTACATATTAAAAGAAAATACTTTTATTCATTTTTTAACGTAAAAACTCTTCAATTATTTTATTTATTTGGGTAGTTACCTAACCCTAAAGAAAGGATAACGAATTAAGAGGAAGGGACAGAAAGGTCATTTTGAAGAAAGTTAAAGGGCAGAAATGGGATAAGGTAGTATATGTTAAACTTGTTGGTATGGGGAGGCTGCTGCTGAAGTTTCAAAAGTTGGAGGTTTGGAAAAAGAGAGCAGCTTAAATCTCGTAAACCTCATTGGAGGCTCCGTAAGAGCAGACGGTTGAAGAAGACGAAGAAGAAGAAGAAGAAGAAGAAGAAACAGCCATGGCCAGTAGTTCTGGATCAGCGAGCTTAGAAGATGTCCCTTCCATCCATCTCATGACCGAGCTCCTCCGTCGCATGAAATGCGCTTCAAAACCCGACAAGCGCCTCATTCTCATTGGTAATCTTCTCTATTTCTATCTGCATTTCCATGTCCCTTCTCAGGAATTTGTCGTTGCTTTTTCTTTCATTTTCTGGTATTTCTACTCGATAGAATTCCGTCTTAGATCCACGAATTCCACCTCTTTGTGATGTTTAGATGTGGTGCTCTTTCGATGATTTGAAACTTTGGTTTCTTGCTTGAGATTTTTCTCTTGGATTGGCGTTACGCTGCGATCTCCTTTAGGTCGTCAAGTGCTTGTGCTATGTTTTTCAAAAAATTAGATCCGAGGTGGATGTGCAATGGTCGTATAGAGATTATGATTAGACTACGAGATTATGATTAGACATATAAAACAGAATCCATGATTTCTGCATCATATACTTACTCCAGCTCTCGCTACACAAATCGGCAGATTCACCTGTTTATAAACGTTCTGGTGTCTTAGCTCGTTTGTTCCTGATATCGTAGTGTTCAATCTGAATATTTTCATGAATTGCTTAAGTTTGTACGAATATTTACATGGTTGAAATGAGTTCCCCATTCTCCATTCACCAAGGGTCAGAGTGGAGAAAAGCAAAATGTAGATTATTTTCTGCTTGTAATTTCAACATCTTAATTCTCATTTCACTGCTACAACCATGGTGTCCAGCTTTCTATAGCCATGGTATCATTAAGATCTCATGGATGGTAGTCGACATACGTTCCTATTTAAGATCCTCTTTATTTTACAGGTCCACCTGGATCGGGAAAAGGCACCCAATCACCAATCATCAAGGATGAATACTGCTTGTGTCACTTGGCTACTGGTGATATGTTAAGAGCTGCTGTTGCTGCTAAAACTCCTCTTGGTGTTAAGGCTAAGGAAACCATGGACAAGGTTTTTTATTATATTATTTTTGTATGTTGCCTGACGCAGCTTTGCATTGTGTGTCATCTTGTTTCTTGCTAATATTTATTTATTTTCAGGGTGAACTCGTGTCTGATGACTTGGTTGTTGGCATCATTGATGAAGCAATGAAGAAGCCTTCATGTCAGAAAGGTTTCATTCTTGATGGATTTCCTAGAACTGTGGCCCAAGCACAGAAGGTATCAAGTTCCTTGTTTTTGTCCTTTGTATTTTTTTGCAGTGAAGTGATTCATGAATTATTCTGCTCACTCATTTTCCTAACTGCACAGCTGGATGAGATGCTAGAAAAGAAGGGTGCTAAAATTGATACGGTGCTTAACTTTTCAATCGATGACGCGATATTGGAGGAGAGGATTACTGGACGATGGATACACCCATCCAGTGGAAGGTCTTATCACACAAAATTTGCTCCTCCGAAGATTGCTGGTGTTGATGATGTAAGAAAGCTGTCTTAACCCATCCTCTCCCTGGTTCAATAACATTTTGTTTTTGATAACTAAAATTTTCAGTTGAAAAATGTAATAAGGGCTAGTTTTGTACTTCTAACACGAGTACTCAAGTGCTGCCTATAAAGAGAAACGGTTGTTTTTCTCGTCTCCGATGAGGGAAGCTTAACATTTTATTACGAACTTAATTAGAATTTGCACACAATTTCATGTTAGAGGGAGAGATTCTAGTAGGGAGAGTTACAAAAGGTCTCTCCTATTAGATATTTCACAAACTGTCAACAGCTTATTACTGAATTTTGTTGTCTGATTTGAAGGTAACGGGAGAACCTTTGATTCAACGTAAGGATGATACTGCAGCAGTTCTCAAGTCTCGGCTGGAGGCTTTCCACAAGCAAACAGAGCCGGTATGATTTCTATGCAAAATCCTTCTCTTAGCATATTTATGGTGGCACACATCACTTCTACAACTTTGTGATATTCAAATGAAATTCGTTTGTGTTTGTAGGTGATTGATTACTATTCCAAGAAGAAAATTGTGGCAGATCTTCAAGCAGAGAAGCCTCCCACACAGGTAACAGAACAGATTCAGAAACTGCTCTCATCCTAGAAATGGATGCATCATTTTTGGTCTTCACAGAAACCATTGGTGCCTTTTAACATTTATTGATGTTATATGGTCAAATCTTCCGACTTTGTTAGATAACCTCATTTGTTTTACAAACCGAAGATACACAGTGGTTGTCAACTTTTCATTACAGATTGTACTAATCCTATAAAATAAGAATAATTATCTTTCATGGGCATTTGAGTGATCCATTTGATCATAAAATTTAAATTATTAGTGCTTATCGTGTCACTGCAGATTCTTTTGGTACTGAAATTCTATGTTTTCTTGGAATCTCTTTGTTGAACAAAGTTGGCAAATAAAAATTCATGTTCTTGGTTCCCATTGCAATTGCCTTGCTTTTTGAATGGATGCTTTCAATCTGAATCACTTGCTGATTTCTGGCCAACTTTATTCCTGTTTCACACAATCTGCATCCTGCCTTGCCTTTGGTTGGGAACCGATTGGATCAGGTCATGAATAATTTTCCAAAACAAAAAAGAATCCATGCTAGTGCCATTTGAGGTCTGTTTTGAGTATGATTTTGATTTTTGCCATATTTAAAATCACGTTTTCAATTATACAAGATGAATTTATCATTTGATTTCACTTTTAAACACATTTTTTTTAATACCATTAATGTGTTTTTCAATGTGTAAAAAGTAATTATAATCATCTCAATCATATCGTGTTATTGTGTATCAAGTTTTTGTATTTGGTGATACCCTTTTTTTGTGGAGGTTGAAGTAACGTAGCTCATCTTCCTTTTAGAGTTGAAAGCAAAATTACTCACCAACAAAAAGCCCAATTTATGGTCCACATAACACATTTTTTAAATTAAATTTTGGATACATAACTTTTAGAATACTAAAAAGCTTTGGACTAATTAAATCCACTGTCCAACAATTGTTCTTACGAAAACTGAACCAAAAATTTCATTAATTAACCCCAGTTATGCCATAGTTAAATATAAAGTATTCTTAAAGAAAATGAAATAAAATTCTCAAGAGAATGGGTTATAATGGAAGATCGTTACAAAAACATTTTCAAACTCATTTGAGATTAAACATCAAGATCATTACAGAAACATTCTCAATCTAAACATCTCTCTCGATCCATGCTTTCTAAGTCGACCCTCGTTTTAATTGAATACCACGAGCGAGGCCCAAATACACCTAAACCCTAAAACTGAAGATTCGAATTTGGAGAAAAGATTAATTTACAAAAGGAAAGAAATTTATCCATCTGTAAATCGAATCTGTAAGGAATAATACTCAACCAGAAGGAATAAAATAACATAGCACAAATCAGAGAAAATTTTCAAACTTCAATTGATAGGAGTTTCCCAAAGAGAATCCCCTCCAAAAATAGGTGTATGCCGCGTAGAGCGATAAGCACACGGTATTCTTTAGTAAAAGGCGAAAGAATAGTTCGCTCTGTGCTTACCGCACGGCTGCGTAGCTTTACCAACCTCATGGATGCTCATTTTATAGGTGTTTGTGCACTACGCATCTACGTGACTTTTCGATGTGGGACGATTCGCTACGTTCATAGACTCACTCCTTCACTAGATTCCTTTTCACGATTAAATAAACTACGCCCATGATAAGCACAACCATAGCTGAAATATATCTAAGATCCGATACATTAAAAGTAATCATTTGTGTTAAATTCAGCGACAAATAACCTAGACCATAGATATTATTGTTCACCATTAAAGTTTTATTGTGGGCAAAGAGAATCGAACGAATGGTGTTTGTTAAGGAGATTTTGAAGATGCATTGATGGATTGAGATAACATGGTTGCATAGTATGCTTGTTCAACAGATTCCTCCAGGTGGAAATGCCCTCCACTTTGTTATGTTAAACTGATTGGGGATAAATAACCTCTACTGGGTGGAGACCATGAGAAAAATTTGTGAAAAATGTTACCACCAATAATTTCATATCCGATTTGACCAATGGACGAATACACAAGCATAAAAGTATTCAGAACAATGCTTGGATATTACATCTGGTTATTCTGTACTGAAGTGCTAATTTTTGGCATGTATAAATTTTTTATATATATATTCGAAGTTAGTAGTAAGAACACACTAAAAGATCATGGGACACCATAACAGATAATGGAAAAGAAACACTCTCAAATTATTTTCCACTTTGATGATCAAAATTGTGTTGCAGAAGTAATCAAAATCCTTGTATGAGTAGAATGTATGGATGCAGTTTATATAAGAGCATACCACATAGTTCTTTCAGTAGATGATACTGTAAGGCCCTTAGTTAGAGAAATAGTAGGATTAATAGTAGAATATTAATATGGTTATTAGAGGACGTAGTAGTAATTAGCTAGTAAGTTTGTAAGGGTTTTTAAGTTATAAATAGAGGGAATGGGTTAAGAGGAAGGTATGAAGAGTTTTGTAGTTGTTTCCTAATTGGAAAATTTGGGAGAGAGTAGTCTTCTCGAAAGGCTATGGTATATTGTAATTTCTTCATGGATATTGCAATATAATTCTATCTTTTGGTCTATTTGTTTGTTCTTTGTGTTCTTGAATTCTCTTTTTAGGAGGTATTCTAACAAATTGGTATCATAGTTGTTCTTTCTTGGTACTGTTCTCTTTTGTTTGACAATGAGGGAAAAAGAACCATGGACATGGGAGTGGCTGCATAAATGGACTGTTCTGTTTTGTTTGGCAATGAGGGAAGAAGAACCATGAACATGGGAATGGTTGCGTAAATGGACTATTGATTGTAAAGATGTGACAGTAGAGAGAGGAGAAACTCCATGGTCATGGGAACAAATGCAGAAATGGATGAATCGAAAGAGAAATCTGGGGGAAGTTACAAGAAACCCAAGGAGAAGAAAAGAAAATGATTAAATTTTTTTTTGGAAAATAGGATGGTGTTGGGTTTTATGTCCTAAAACTCGTGGTTTGTAAACATTAGAACTTATTCTGATAATTCAATAAAGTTGTTGTTGAATATATATTGTTTTTTAGAAATCCAATAAACCTAAGTCCCTTGACTATTATATGAGTACTTGAACTTTATGTGGAGACATACAAATGGATCGGGTTCGAGTAAATAGTCAAAATGATCTATAATATAGGAATAAGGTTGGGTACCTATTGTTACAAAGTGTTGTAAAGTGCTACATACGAAGTGATCCTAATTCGTGCATGTTGAGACATGGGGAGTGGGGGTGTCCTGTGCAAATGAGTTTTGTGCAAGATCGGACCACGAAACTTGTCACTCTTACTTTATAACGTTGTTTATTGTTTAAGATTGACAATTTCAAAGCAATGACCTAGATAACTTAACCTTAATCCTGAACTAATTATGAATTCATGTTTGTTTGGGATTATCCTTTGATCTGCAAATAGTGAGAGTAGATCAATTTCCCCTACTCAATAAGCTTACCATTTTGGGGATAAGACCGGATGAATAGCTGGGAACATAGGGTGCAAGAAGAAATTCACTCCTAACCGATTAGGGTTAATAGAGAAGTTGTTCCATTCAAGTGTTGATTCTGGGTCTTGAACAAGAGGCTTCACCCTCTCATTGGCCTGAGAGGGATTTAATTTGTTGATTGGATTACAAATCAATTGTTCATTAGGGGATTAGTGGAACTTAAGGAACAAGAAGTAATTTTGGGGGTAAAACAGAGATTCGACCTAGCCGTTATTACGAATAACCTGTGAAGGCTTAACTTACTAATCATGGTTATATCGAGTGGACATAATATATCTAGGGAGTTCAACTATGGGCTTTAATGGAATTACCCATTAGTTAACGAATGAGGGTTAGATCGATCTAATGAGTTTAGCCGATTAATCTCAGATCGTTGGAGCCCATGATCTGTAGGTCCGCGAGGTCCCCTACTAGCTCGTAAATGGGTACGCTTTAGGGTAGCTTGAGAAATTAATTTGAAACATTCAAATTAAACGGAACAAGAGAATAAATATTTAAATATGATTTAAATATATAAAGATGATTATTGTGGAAAAATTAATTTAGTATTTGGTATTAAATTAAATATTTTTTAAAAATTAACTTAAGAAAATCTATTTTTAAATTAAAATGATTTAAAAGTCATTTTGTATTTTAAAAATAAAATAAAAAATTCGTTTTGCATGGATTGCACATAATAGAAAAATCATCTTTATGCTCACACACAAACCATGATCTTCTCTACCTTAATTCTCCAAGCATGAGGTGCAAGCCATGCACTCCATGCATGTTCATCTTGATATATAAAGAAGATTGGAGTTGTTGGAGAAGGAGATGAATACAGAATTTTGAGAGAAAAATCGTAGTGAAGAAGAAGCAGAAGCTGTCTTCTCTTCAACTTGCTGCTGTGAGTTTCCCTTGTTTCTCCACATTTACAAGCTGTTCTTGAGTCCCACAACTCTACCTAAAACTCCAAGAGCATAGTAGAGAAGGCTTTGAGGTGGTTCACGATGATATTAAGTGAAGACAACAACTGAACAACTATTTTCTTGAAGAGTTCTTCAAAGGTACGTTCTGAAAACCCATTTTTATGAACAACATACTTTAGTTTTTGCCAAAATTAGTGAATTAGAATGTTTATGGATCATTGATTTTTCCACTGCATGTTGTTTAATTCTAACAGGTGGATGCTGCTAGAAGGGATATTTCTGAGCTGAAAGCCTTAGCGCAAGAAATGGTCGAGAAAATCGAGTAGTTATTAGTGGTAGTCAATAGGTATTGATGCGCGAGCAGAATACCTAGAGAGATCAAGAGATCAACCCCAATTGTGGATCAATCTTCACAGACATGGAAATTCCGAAGTCGAATGAGGAAGGGAAAAGGAAAACACAGTGGCTAGAAAGTAGGGCGAAGAGTGAACAAAGTACTTATTGGTGGTCCTCGATGTTAGAGAGAATGAGAAAAAAGTTGAACAATGTGGGAATTGGATTTTCAGAGACCGCTACTGAAGAGATACAGAAGACGAAAATAGAAGCAAAAGGAGAAAAAGACGGCGAATCAAAGATGGAAGAATTGGAGGAGAATGTTCATGAAGAAGATGAAAAGAAGAGGAGAAAGTTGATTGTTCGTGTCCATTGTAAGTGGCAAAAGGTGAGATGGTCAGAGACAAGTCCTTGGTGGAAGTGAAAAAATGGATCAAAGGAGGTAGAAGCATCGACGAGAGGGGGCAAACATTACCAATGAGAAGGCGAGATGACATTCAGAAGAAGAAGCAGAGGAAAAAGCACCTATCGACGAACACACGGTCAGAAAAGCGAAGAGGAAAGCCGGCAAAAATTCGACAAAGAAGAGACGTGTCGGCGTTCAACAACGGGAAAATGAAGAAACTGACGTTGATCAAAGATGTTGAGTATGGTTGGCCGATATGGAGAGAGAATAGGCCACTGGTTCTTGGGTTAAAATCGCGAAAGGGCCGACAAACAGAATCGTTCTGGGTCACGACGGGAAAAGGTGGAGGGAGGAAGTTGCGGCGGAAAACTTGCAATCGTGGAGATAATTTTCCAGAAGAGGAGACAGAGATGTTTGGCGACGGAGTAGAGGACGTCGGAATGTAGGTGACGGCGAAGACGCAGGAAAGGCGGAAAGTATTCATGAAGGGTATGTCGAAAATTGTAGAGGGAGAGGAGCGACCATGGAAGGAGAAGAAGGCATGGGAAAAGGGAATTTTTCATGAAGAGAAGGAAAAAGATTCTCTTACCCACGTGAATTAGCAGATGGTGGGACCGGTGGTTAAAAGAAGAGGCATCATTAAATTTGTCAAGGTTTTTGGGCTGAGGTTGCACACACCCATTTAATTTTGAATATGGAGATCAAAAGAAGATTAGATTGGATGAGGAAAAAACTTCGACCTCGAAGTTTGAGGTTCGATCTCTCACTCCACAATTTAATTACAATACCTTTAAAAAATAAATTAATTAAAAGGGGCTCGGGGCCCAAGAAACTAACCCTACCCTAATTACGTGTGCTTTATTCTTGAAAATAAGGAGACCCATTATTTTGCATAGGAAGATGCTCTAGTAACTTGTCAAAATGGGAGGAAAGAAAAACGTTTTGGGCTTTGATTATGAGCTATGATGGCTGGAAGCCCACTACTAGATTTAAGGAGGATAATGATGTATACGTTTAAAAGACCAATGGAAATGAGAAATTTGAAAGATAGTAGTCCCTCTCAAGCTAATGATTGTTCAACTTGTTTTAGCTTAGTTCCGTCTCAAACACATAACAAATGTTTCAACAATTTCAATGACATTTTTGCAGGTAAGCCTCCTTACATCATATAGGACTTAGAGCCCCTGGAAAATGGTTCAAGACACAGATATTACAGCTCCAAGTTAAGACCATTTCTGTTTTATAGCAAAATAGTAATCTATCGAAATAGGGCACAACCTACTTAGAGATGAAAGCCAATTGAGTAGCTGAGAGAGAGACAAATAATCATAAGGATATCGTATCGGATAAACCTTTTTACCAAATAGATGATAAATTTTAACCTTTTTTTAAAACATAGAAATCAATATGAATGATTTCCGATGTGGGACAGCTCAGTAGTTCACTCATGGCCACGCTCCTTCGACGACTAATCTTACAAGGCCATTGTTAGGATTTTTCCCATTTCATATTCATACTTGTGATAATGATAATGGGAAATTGCACTCGAATGATGGATTTGGGAGTTACTTTTAAACATTAAAAATAACTTTTTTTTTATTTATTTATTAAAATAATAATAAAAGTAAAAGTGGAGCAAAAACATATTCATCTTGTATGATATTTCATGGGGTAAATTATTGATGACTTTTTTGTTTATTCTTTTTTGTCTTGAGAATAATCATGATTTTGATATCATAGACTTATTTACTTGAGACTATATCATTATGACATTTTTTCACTGATTTTGAATTATTGATAAGTATAGCGGCTATAACAATTTTAAATTGAACTATTGTGTCATTTAGCAGGTAGCCAACAAATGTCAGATTCAACAGTAATAAGCACCTAATTGATATTTACGTTGATTGTTGGATCCCTATAGAAAATACTTTCAAACTTCTATCTCTTTCGCATCCTCTATTGGTGTCTACTGTGGATTGTCTTATTTGTAAGGGGCAATAGAATCAAGAGTTGATTTATAAGTTATTTTATCCAAATGATGTTGAGATTAGCAAGAGAATCCCCATTTATCCTTGCTCGGATAACTTCCTCAGACACCATGATTAAAAAAAAGAATTTATTATGTCAAAAGTGGGTACAAGTTGGCTCAGACATTGTCTTTGGAAGCTTTTTCTTCCTCAAGCCTCGACATGGAAAAGTTTTGCAAATCGTTGGGGGTTCTCTCTATCCCGTATAAAATGAAAATTTTCTGTGGCGTACTTGCCTAAATGAGCTCCCAAACTATACTGTTTTGGCTAATCAGTGCATCATTGATTGTGGGACTTACCAGTTACGCCTCCGTGGTTCTGAAACCATTATCCATACTTTTTGGTATTGTAATGGAAGTAAACGAAGTTGGTCTCTCTAGTCTCATAGTTGTTCCCTTTTTGGCATGCACTATTATGACGTTCTTTCTCTCTTTTGCATTGTTGGTGAGATTTTGTCTTCGTTGGATCTTAGGATCTCCTCACTCATTGCTTTCGCAATCTAGCACCAACACCACCTTTCTATTTTTTTTATCATCACATCCCTCCTCATTTTGACCCCATTCGATGGACTTTAAACTTAATCGAATTTCTTGTTTGTCTGTCCCTGCTCTGATCTTTAAGGATTGAGGACGTCAAATGTTGGTTTGCCCCTCCTCACAATTTTTATAAGGTAAATGTTGATGCGACTATCCTTAATGGTGAGGTGGAGATCACTGCCATTGTTCGTTACTCAAAAGGGATGTCATGCTTGCCATGGAGACATTTTCTTATGACAGGGTCTCTTGAACTTTGCCGAGGCAAATTGCCTTGTTTGAGGGTCAAATGTTTGGAACCTCTTGATGGAGAAGTCTAGATTCAAGAATGAGTTGCAGGTGTTTGTTGATTCCATTCATGACCTATTTTTCTATGGTTCCATTCAAGGTCCCCTGTTGATCAATTGCAAGAATAACTACGTCGTCAATGATTTAGTTGTCCATGCTCGAAACGGTAGCTTTTCAATTATTTGGCTTGAAGATATACTCTGTTTTCTATTGTTTTTTCTCTCCCGTTAACTATTAAAAATAATAAATAAATAAATAAAAACCAACCTTTTGATGTTTGAAAATTAAACCTATTTATTCTCAATTTCTTACCATGATTTCTCTCTCTTCTAAGGAAAAAATTTGAATTCTTAGTCAAATTCTAAAAACAAAAACAAGTTTTAAAAATTACTATTTTTAATTTTCAAAACTTAACCTAATGTTTTAAAACATTAATAAAAAGTAGATAACAATAAAAGAAATTTAAAGGTAGAATGGTTATTTATAGACTTAATTTTTAAAAATTAAAAATAAAAAATTAAATGATTACCATACAAACCTAAATGAATGAGAAGTCAATTTGTAAGATTAGAAAAGCATTTGGCTGTAGCAGTTTCAATTTACTTTCTAATTAAAATCAATTGTAATCATTATGAGCAAGATGTGAGCCGCATGAAGTGACTCGCATTTGTGCATTGATCACCGAATCAAACAATTGACCTGTCTTCTTCCATCAAGATAGAGATGAAAAGAAAAGGATAGCCAAAACAAAGAAGAATTTAATAAGAGCTCAGGTTAAAAAGAAATCTCCATTTTTGTGTGTTCAAGGTAAGAACAAGTTTTCTAAAATCTGACCATAACCAGATAAACAGAAACAAAAGTTATTAAATGTGAAAACAACATTTGCTCAAAAATATTCTTGGAGAACTCGTACTATATTATTGATGTTTCATGTTGCAATCGTTCGACTAATGACATTGACAATAGAAGTGTGACACAGAAACATAACCATAGTAATGGTATACATGAGTGCCTTGTGCTAACAACTAGGTGGTAGGTACCCCCTATAGTCAATTTATTGGAAAATTCTGAAGACGACAAGGAATACCGTCCTACATATCGACAGTGAGCTTCCCGTCGAGACTAGAGAACTCTTCATAATAGGCCTTAAAATGCTCGTACGAGTGATTGACATCATCTGTAGCACACATTTCCCGAATACTGTGCATTGATAGCTGCGGTGCTCCAACATCTACTGTTCTTATACCTACGCCACTGGCAAGAATGGGGCCGATGGTTGAACCACAAGCCATGTCATTGCGGACCACAAAGTCCTGCAAGTTGTAGTGACCATCTTTATCATTAGCAAATGATTTACATATTATGATCTAATTTTCCTACCAAAATGCAAGATTGTGTATAACTTCGAACTGCTAAAGGTAAAATGTTATACTTCTTCAAAATTTGTGAAGATGTCCAAAGTATACAAGGTAGGAATAAAAACTTCTACTCCTAGAAGCTTCCAATTATCTTTTTCATTGCGGATTTTCATTCCTCTTGAAGTTCCTAAATGCGGTTTCCTACTTTAATAATTGAATCCTAAAAGGCTAAAACTAAAATCGTTTGATGCCCATAATGAGAAAAATATGAACATATAACAGACCTGAACAGGAAGGTTATGATTCACAGCCAATTCCCTGAATATGAACGATGTGACTGCGTTGGTTGCATATCGCTGATTTGCATTGTTCTTGATAACCAACCCTCCATGCAACTTGGGCTGATGATTTTCTTCATGCTTATCCTGAGATAAAAACTTACATTACCACACTAAACATTATAACCAACTGGAAAACACACAACTAAACGAGATCACATACCATATAATTAGGGTGTAATGCATGTGCCATGTCAGCCGAGACCAGGAAACTTCTCTGGATAGCTTTCTCAACTAGCTGAAGATCCAAAACGATGAAAGAAGTTCATAAGTCAAATCAAATTGGTTGTGAACACAAGTCATATTAGCAATCATCATATAAGAGCAAGCAAGTAATTACCAAATTCCGTTAGAGAAGCATCTTCCTAATATAGGTTCTGCTCATATTTTGCTGTGGTTAATCCAATCAAAACGCCAAAAGTTATAAATTGTCAGTTGGCACAGATTTTCCTTCCACCTTTTCTATAGAAACTAGGAGCAGCATTTCGATTGAAGTAGTATGCAAACTAATGTTTGAACATCTTAAATAACATTTAAGACAATCCAATAGTTAATTATATAACACAACTACTTCTCATTGAAATAGTCCTCAGAACTCCTCTACATCGTTGTGGTAAATATTAAACAAAAGAATACCAGAAAAAGCAATTTGAGCTGAAAGAAAATGAGAGCATGAGCATAATGTACGCCCTTAATCCTTATCGTTATAGATGCACAATTTGAACACACTCGCAAAGCTAGAGGCACAATAAAGGTAGCTTTCCAGTGACAAAATGATTATCATAGAACCTATTGCTTCTAGTGATCATGAGAAAACAACTACTTCAACTATCAATCAATTAACTGAGAATTCAAGTTGGAAGCATGAAGTGGTGAAGGTATATTAACACACAGAAATTAACTCTATGGTGCAGTATTCATTATTGCTACAATCACCTTCAAACAAAGAATCAGGAAAATATATAAGGAGAAGTCATTACCGAAGAGTCAGAGCTGAAGGAGTTTGTAATTCGTGATAAAGCATTAAGCATTGCTGGGGAACCAGCTCCCTGGGCTGAATCAGATCCAACTTCTTCATGGTCAAACAAGGCCACCATTCTAACACCAGGCTCATCCTCAAGGCTAGTTTGAGAAGATGTACTGTCGATCAATGCCTGATTTGAGACCATTGAAACAAAAGTATGCGGAGTTAATAATGTCCAATGGAAAATCTGTAAAGGTAATTCTAACTGATATGTGGTTTCGATGAATTAATTTGGCTGCCAAGAGATTACTTAAGCAGGCAGTTGACCTTCCAGGTCTGTTAACAAAGCCTCTGCCATATTACAAACCTTCAAAGAGCAAAATGACATGCATAAATTATCGAGCCTTCCAGAGAAAATGAATTCCTTTTGGGCACCACCAACCACACTAGGTTGTGTGTCACAAGCTTGCAATTCAAAATCACATATGTCATTGGGTTCACAGTTGAGTTGATCGGCAAGTAACTACATGAGACAAAAAAAAAAAAAAAAAAAAAAAATCAAAATCAAAATCAAAATCAAAATAACCATGGAGCAATAGAAACAAGAAATGTCATATCTTCTCTGCTCAAGCTTGTACTTTTTATCATTGTCTACAAATTAATCCACCAAAATCAAAATGAATACAGACTAACAAACCAAATTGCTCTTCAATGTTCAACCCAAAACACAAGTCTTTGCTTCTTACGTCTACCTGTAATAGAAGTGTGTGATGCTTTGAGCTGTTCGGACTTGATTTAGGATCTGTTTTCTCTCCATCACCTTGTGCATCATTCTTGGTAACAACTTTGTTCAATTCTCCCTGTGAGCAGTCATTTATTAGGAAGCAAGATAAACTTATGTAAGAGGAAAAGCTAGACAGAATATTTGCTACCATGGGTGTTCGAATAACCCGGACTGCCCAACCCAAAATGTAAGGGTTGGGTTGGGTTAGATTTGTTCTTGGGTTGGGTTGGGTTCAACTTTTTCTATTTTTGTTGGGTTGGGTTGGGTTGTGGGCTGGCTAAAAAAATTTAGGTATATATATATTAATAATATATTAAAGTTTGATTACTTTGTGATTTTTTTAATATTTTTCTTTTAAAATTGTTATGATATTTGTTTTTGTTTAAAGTTTGTAGTAAAATCATAGATATTTGGTATTTAGTATTTGAATTTTATGAGATTTTAGTTATTAATCATGTGTTGTATATAAATTTACATATTTTTAATAAAAAGAAAAAATAAGTTATAACCCGACAACCAAATTCAACCCAATCCGAATTTTAAGGGTTGGGTTCGGTTGGGTTGGAGATTTTATTTGGGTTATTTGGGTTGCCAAACTAACCAACCCGAATTTCGGGTTGGTCATAAAAACATCTTTAGCCTAACTCATGTACACCCCTATTTGCTACAAAAATTTCCATACAAAATTTCAGTCATTATCATCTACATATCTCCTATCATGAAAATGTTGTATCTGCACAAGTCAATTGATCAAACACCTAGTAAAGAAAATCAAATCAATTAGGATTTACTGTAACTTTGTACACCAATATAATAACAGAAATTATCCATTAAGTTGCTTAAACAAAACCGTGGTAAAAATAAGTGGGAAGAAGACATTTTATGGATCAACTTGGAGCACGTTGGAGTTTAATTGCTCCACTTAAAGAATCCTAAATTTTACTCCAAAACCTGGTCAATTTTGTGGGGAAAAAGTGAACAACGCGTGGGTATTACAATTGTTTATTGGACTAAAAAGTGAACAACCTAAGCACAGCATACTATGAATTTAAAAATCAGACTAAAAATCAGTTTAAGTCTAAATTATAGTGCCATTTAGTATTTTATTTCACAAATTAATGGAAGAAGTCTTATAATATTGTGCTTAGGTTGGCAGTTCACATCAAGCAAAATCCACTTCCAGTGCATCTGAAGCTTTCTTAGTTTGTTAGAGGTGCAAAAAGTTACTGGTTAGGTAACCTAACTTTCTCTATTAAGAACCACAAACTCCAGAGCATAGTTCTAACTGCCTGATACTTAATCAACAAGTAGAAGCATTTACATTGAATACAGAAGTATGGTTGTCAAGCTCGCAAGTTGAACCAAAATTATATAAAAGGTATCCTATCCTTAATCTAAGACGACATGTCTAACAAATCACCTTAATACTTGTTGCCAAAACTGGGAGAAGATGACTCTGTGTGTTCACCTTAAATCCATCTGTGCCCCTTTTCACAAGAAAAAGAACATAGGGATACTGTAATGATGGAATATAAAGAAACAACCTCACATAAACACAATTTAGTTTCACACTATAACAAGTACATGTGTAAATGACACAAGGTGGATAATAATCTTAATTTAGTAGGAAAACCTGTCCAAGTGAATTGCTAGTGTTGGGATTCTCATTATGGGATCCTCAACTCGAACAAGTCGATGAAGATATGAAGCAGAACCACTTTTTTCTTCCTTTATAATCACCCTTCCTGCAACTGTCAAGTCACGGTCAAACCATGTGTGCCACAACCCACCCCCATACGTTTGAACGCCAACTTCCAGATATCCTCCTTTTGTTACCTGCACAAGATTCAGTTGTACTAAGTAGGAAGATGGTTTAGACCCAATAGTAGGCAAAACTTATTAAATTTCATTCATTGTGGGGAGTATTATTTTTTTAGAAGTCAATGAAAATGAACGACTACCTTGGACACCGGCTTCAGTTTCAAACATGGGCTGTCAGTATGAGCACCAACAATATGAAATCCATTCCCAGCAACATATCTAAAGAAGACACATTATTACCCATCAGCAATAAAGAAGGCAAAAAATTGAATCAAATGTGAATTGGTATAGGGTAGACTTTTTCTCTACTTGAAAGTGCTTTATTCCCTTTTTTGGATAAGAGACAATTTCATAATAAAATTACAAAATGAAGCAAAGCTTGAATCCATGGGACTTACATGAAACCTCTCCAATTGGATAACAGAAAACTAAAGTTGTAATGATGGAAGAGGGAAGAACGTTTCACCATGAAACAAAAAGAACTATAGCCTAAAAAATCCGAACAAAAAATAGTTCCTTATCTTCAAAGATTCTATGGTTCCTTTCTCGTCAAACACTCCAGCAAAAGGCTCTTACAAAGTTCATCTAAAGAAGCCTTTTCTCCTTTGTGAAAGGATAGCCCCCAAAAGTGAGGGAGAGGAGGAGAGAGCAAGGTCAATTGGACGAGTTATTTCTGCCTCTGCTTCAAAGTTTAATGAACGCTCTACCTAATAAGATGTGGCCCTCCCCATTTCGTAATTAAAAATACAAATTGAAATTAGTTTCTTTATATTTCTACAAATCCAAAGATCATCCCACTCAGAACTAAGAGCATGAACTTAAATAGCCATACTTTTTACCGATCGCGAAAGCAACAATAGTTGAATGGTTTCTGGTAAAGAAGTACTTCTTCCCGGCTTCTAATTTCCAGTCCGCTCTTTCAGATACTTGTTCATATCCGACGCTTATCAAACGCTTCTTCGCCTCCTCTAGAAAAATCCGATCATATGGCAAACTTAAGAATTAAACATGTCTTGTACAAAAATGAAACTTCAAGAGCTAGATTATCGTGAAAGTACAACCAAGTAATTAAATAACATTTCCCTTGAACATCTAAAAATCAATACGAAAATACCATTTCCCTTCAACAAATCTAAAAATCAATACCACTGCAAACAACGAGCAAAAACACTCCAAGTTCAAATCGGTAGGGTCTGGATCTTCATTTCTTCAGATAACAGAAACGACAAATAGGAAGTTTAAGAGGCGAGTAAGACGAAAATAACGATATGTGAAATATCCACGAAGGATTATCTCAGCTGGCCAAAAACAATGACAGACAATATTCTACGTGCGTTAAAGACGAAGCAAGAAAGGAGGTGAAGTGGGAGTTACCAACGGCGTGGAAAGCAGTTGGGGAAGCGTTCAAGAACTGGAGAAGATCGCTCACAACAGAATTACTTTTATATTTTGCTTCATTCGTTGCCGCCATGTCTGAATTTCGACTCGAGAGCTCCACTTCACTGCCGAAGCCTGCGTTGGTTCCAAGGAGAGAAGGAACCGAAGGCAATATAGACTTCGCCCATCGCCGATGAGCAATATGTTCTTGTTGGGCCAGTGTTCATTATGGGCCTTTGGCCCATTAAAGTCAAGCCCACGAATCCTCCTTCGGTAGTCGGTACCATTCTCTATTGGACCAAAAGCATCTCTTTTGGGCTTTCAACAGATGGCCCTGACATACTTTACGATTAAAAAAAATCTTGCGAGAATTACAGATAAGGATGTTGGATATTTCTTTCATTTCCTTTAATGGGAGAAAAACAAAGCAGCCTTGTATGCAATGTTATTATTTTGGAAAATTTATTCCCTAAAAATTTATCAAAACTAATATGAATATAGCTCAATTCGTTTAACATATGCATGATCAAGAGATCTTAGACACCATATCATTGTGACCAAATTAAAAATAATGTCTATGAATAACGAGGAAATCATAACTTTCTAAAAGATACCAAAATGAGTGTAAATCAACCAACATCAAGTGTGTATGATAATCTCGAGGTAAGAGACTCGATCCTCCCCTCCACGTATTATAAATAATAGTAATAATAATTAATTAAAAGATATATTATTGTGCACACTTCTACGAATTCATCCATTGACTTCTGATTTTATTGATATAAAATGTCTTGACAGTAGTTAATGGAATTACATAGAATAGAAAAGGTTACATAACCATCCATGGTAATGGTTTTTATGGATGGTAGGTTTAAATTCCTAATGGTAATGGTTTTTATGGATGGTAGGTTTAAATTCCTAACCTTATTTTAATATTCTTAGAAGTTAGAATATGAGAAAGAAGGTTCTAGATATCAGCGGGGATGGTATCAAGACTTGAGAACTCTTCGAAATAAGCCTTGAAATGTTGGTAGGAGTAATCAACATCATCAGTGCCACATACTTCTCGAATGCTGTGCATTGATAGCTGTGGCGCTCCCACATCTACGGTTCGTATACCTAACCCGCTTGCAAGGATTGGCCCAATGGTTGTGCCACAAGCCATGTCATTGCGCACCACAAATTCCTGCAATTTTTACTCATCACAAGCTTTTTTTCTCACAATACAGAATTTATTCCTAATCCTACCAAATCCAAGAATTGTACATTACTTATTAACTGTTGAATTCTTACATAAGTTTAGTCCTTGCCTTTTTGTTTGACCATCAACATTTTTAAGTGTTCCTTAGTCAATCTGCAAGCATTTTCGACTTCTTTCAAAAGCACTTTCCAAAACAATAGTTTTGAGTAAACATAACCTAAACTTCCTTTCAAAATAGGGGTCCTTGTCAACTTGAGCATAGTTCTTGATTAAAACACATGCTTTTGGCCAAGAGGTTAGAGCTTCAAGTCTCCTCACCTCTGAGTGTCGTGTTGAACTAAAAAAGTCCGAGGGTTCAAGGGGTCCGAACACTAAACATAAGGGATCTTCTATCCTTTCTTCCTACTCCAATAATTGTATCCTACAACTATTTGATGCCATAGTGACAATAACGTGGAAATATAACATACCTGGACAGGGAGGTTATGTCTTATAGCTAACTCCCGGAATATGGCAGAACTGACTGCATTAGTTGCGTATTTATTATTTGCATTGGTCTTGATGACCAGTCCTCCATGGAACTTAGGCCGATGATTATCTTCGTACTTTTCCTGAGATAGGAATTAGACATAACCACATTAAACACTATAATCCAAGAGAAAACACAACCAAATGTGATGGCATACCATATAATTAGGGTGTAATGCATGCGCCATATCAGCAGAGACCAGGTGACTTTTCTGGATAGCTTTTTCAACCAGCTGTAAAGAAACCATAATGATGAAAAAATTTCACAAATCAAATCATATTAAGGTTTGTTTAGAATGACTTTCGAAGTATTAAAACAATTAGTGGATTTTTAGATGCATTCCAAACCAACCTTTAATTGTGGGAAAAAGAAAAAAGAGACAAGTCATATAAGTGATCATCTAAAGCCAACAGGTCATTGTCAAGTTTGCATTAGAGTACTTATACGATATAGGATTAAAGTTAGATAGATTTTGGAGGCCTAGGGCCACAAATGAAAGTCACAACCATGTGAATTTTGGTTTTTGAAAATTAGGCTTATTAACACTACTTTCATCAATTGATTTCTCTATTTTGGTATCTACTTTTTAGGATTGTTTTAAAAAATCAAGTCAAGTTTTGAAAACTAAAAAATTAGCTTTTAGAAACTTGTTTTTGTTTCCAGAATTTAGCTAAGAATTCAAATGTTTAGTTAGGAAAGATGAAAACTATGGTAAAGAAGTTATAATAAATGAAGCTCAAATTTTAAAACAAAAATCAACATTCACATCAAATGGAGCCTTTGTTTTTGGTATTTGAAAATTATGCTTGTTTTCTTACAATTTCTTTATAATGGTTTGCATCTTTGTTGAGGAATCATTTGAATTCTTAGCCAAATTCCAAATAAATAATAAGTTTTTAAGAACTACTTTTTTTAGTTTTCAAAATTTTGCTTTGATTTTGAAAACACTCCAAAACTTTAGACAACAAAAATAATAATAATAAAAAATAAATCAATAATAAAAGATAAAAATAAATCAATAGATGTAAGTAGTGTTTATAGGCTTAATTTTCAAAAATAAGAAACCAAATGATTATGAAAGTGGATCTTAACTGATGAGCTATGGTAAATTTAATTATATCCAAACTTTAAGACTCCTACTCACTTGAGGAAGACATCATGTAAAATTAGAGTAAATTTAGTTATATCACTACATTAACAATTCTTGTTACATTCACATGTTAAACAACAACTGGAATAATAATAATAATAAAAGAAGTGCAAGGAAAAGTTGAATACCGAAGGGTATGAGCTAAAGGAAGTCGTAATTCGTGATAAAGCATCAAGCATTGCTGGAGATCCAGCCCCCTGGGCTGAATTAGATCCAACCTCCTCATTGTCGAACAAGGCCACCATTCTGATACCAGGCTCGTCCTCAAGGCTACTTTCAGAAGATGTACTGTCAATCAGTGCCTGTTTAAAACCACTCAAATAAACGTCTGTCGAGTTAGAATGAATGATATGAAATTAAGAATCTTCTGTGAAGGTAACAGCAACTGATATGTGCCATGTGGTATATGGGAATTAATCTAAATGCCAAGAGATAATTCAGAGCCTATTTGAAATGCCTTCTTTAAGTGTTCCAAAACTTTTTTTTTTTTCTTTTTGCTTAAAAACACTTTTTTAAACACTTAGGAAGTTATTCCAAACTCTTTTCTCTTTTCTAGGCAAGTTACGAATGCTTTTGGCAAAATACAAACCTTCAAAGAGCAAAATGTCATGCATAAATTGTCCAGCCTTCCAGAGAATATGAATTCTCTCTTAGCGCCGCCAATCACACTTGGTTGGGCATCACAAACTTGCAAGTCAAAATCAAATATGTCATCTGGTTCGCAGCCAAGTTGCTCAGCAAGTAGCTACAAGACAGGAAAAATTCACGATGGCCAATGAAGCAAACTTTTAGTTCTATTTTGAAATTAATTCACCAAAGTTCTAATGAGTCCAGGCTAATAAATTTAATTAAACCGGTCTAGTCCTATTTATCTTACCTGTAATACAAGCAAGTGATGCTTTGAGCTAGTAGGCGTTGACTTCTGATCTGTTTTCTCTTCGCCATTTTGTGCATCGTTTTTGGTAACAACTTTATTCAATTCCCCCTGTGAACACTCGTTTATTAGGGAGGAAAGATAAACATAAGCTTATACAGGATGAAAAGGCACAAGGACTATCTTGCACAAAGTTTTTTATGAAAAAAATAAGCCATAAATCCTATACATTTTATATGTACATTATCCGTCTCCAGTTATAAAAATTTGTAGCCATACTAATCAGTATTGATTAGGGGTGAGTCTCAGTCCGTTGGCATCGGTTTTGGGCTCACCCGACCATAATGCTCACCTCAATTTATTGATAAGGACAACAGACCCTCCTAAATTTCTACAATTGTATGATATTATCCCTTTAAGCAAGCCCTAATCAGTTTGCTTTTGGTTTTACTCAAAATGTCTTACCAATCGAGATAATGTTCTCACTTATATATTATGAATGTCTTCCTTTCCTAGCCAATGTTTGCACTTCTACCAATTATAAATATACTATGCATAGTTCATAAGATGAATACATACTGATCAGATCAAAGAGTTTTCAAGGTTATTCACTTCATTACATGAAGAAGCAGAAATTTTATCTGGGAGGGGGGAGTGAACAATAGCAGAATGGTAGTATTAAATACTCTGATTTTTCACCCTACATTGCATTTAAGAACATTTAAGAGACCACGGAACAATACACGTAGAATTCAAAAAATAGATTAAAAAGCATTTTAGTCTTAAACTTAAGGAATGGAAAATGATGTCATTTCAAATAATTCAATTCACATGTTATTCCAAGAAGTTTTATGGTATTGTGCTAGTTTTGGCAATTAATATTATATTGTCTAAAAATGAACTCCACTTTTAGTACAAATGAATCTTTCTTGATTCCTTTAGGTGTAAAAATGGACTAGTTTTGTAATCAAACTTGCCCTAGTGCAAACTCCAATTCATAATACTAGTTACCTCTAGTAGGTGAGTTTGGATTTTTTATTTTTTTATTTTTTTATTTTATTTATTTATTTATTTATTTTTTGTGGGTGGGGGGAAACATAATTGAAAAGCACTGTTGGAAGAACCATTAGTTGAGTATTCCTCCAACAACTGTTTTCAGCACTTCTAGAATTTTCAAAATCACTTAAAAGAAAAATGTTGAAAAGCTTTTCCAAAATTTTTATCATTTCAAAAGTCATCCTAAACTCACCCTTAAATAAACACGGAGGTAACAAGTGGAACCAAACAAATATACAAAGAAGAACGTGTCATTAGTCTATAAGAATACATCTAGCAAGTCACCTTAATAGTTGTTGCCAAAATAGGGAGAAGTTGGGTCTCTGTGTTCACCGCAAATGCGACTGAATCCCTTTTAACAAGAAAAAGAAAAACATAGAAACATTTACAATGAATGATAAAGCAAGCTAACAAAAACTTTCCCAAACATAGCCCAGCCTCACATTGAAATAAAGGATCAAGAAAATGTGGGTATTAATCTAAGTTTGGTTAAAAAACCTGTCCAAGTGAATTGCTAGTGTGGGGACTCTCAATATGGGCTCTTTAATTCGAACAAGACGATGGGCATATGAAACAGAACCATCTTTTTCCTCCCTTAAAATCACCCTTCCTGCAAATGTTAAGTCTCGATCAAACCATGTGTGCCACAGCCCACCCCCATATATTTGAACCCCAACTTCCAGAAATCCACCCTTTGTAATCTGCACAAGATTTGAGTTTCTTTGAGTGACAAGACCATCAAGAANTATATATATATATATATATATAATGAAAATGAATACTTACCTTGCTTATAGGCTTCAATTTTAAACAAGGGCTATCAGTGTGTGCACCAACAATATGGAATGCATTTCCAGCAACGTATCTAAAAAGAAGAATAGAAATCACTTCATCGGCAATCATAAAAAGCTAGAGATAGAATCAAACAGGAATTACCAATATAATTTGATTATAGTTTATGCATTTCTAAAAACCTAATGGGGATTGGAACCGAAACTATTGGGAGTATGAGATTGATAAACATACTTTTTACCGATCGCAAAAGCAAGAATAGCTGAATGATTTCTGGTGAAGAAGTACTTCTTGCCGGCTTCTAATTTCCAATCCTCTGTTTCAGAGAGTTGTTCATATCCCACTCTTACCAGACGCTTCTTTGCTTCCTCTGTATAAATTCGAGCACGTACAAAACTTTTACGACTTGTGGGATTCCAAAATCTAGAACGGAGGTTAAATTTTTTTTTATTTTCCTTTTATTTTTAACCACTTTTTAATAAGTTTTTTTTAAAAAAAATAAAAAATATCACTTATTTGTAGGGAAAAACATAAGATTATTGTCTATATTTTGTAAGAAAAATAATTAGTGCATCCCAATCTCTATTTATCATTTTGAAACCAACTTAATTTAAGATTAGATATAGTCTACATTTAATCATTGTTCATCTTGAAACAAGAAATGCATGTCAATTACTACTAAATAAAGTTCGTTTTGACATTTAAGTGTACTTATGTGATTATTGATTTTATTTTTGAAGGTTTTATTGATATTTAGATGTAGAAAGTTTTTAAAAAATATATATATAACAAAAAAAAAGGTCACATTTGTGACTTCCATCCAAAATAATATTTAAGTAAGATAATTCACAATCTCAAGTCAATTCAATTATATTTTAAGATATTTAACCAAATCATGATAGTTAAATCATTTAAAACCATAAAAGGCAAAATAATAATAATAATACAATGTGGCTTAAAATACTAATTTTATTCTTGTTTAAATTTAAATTTTGTCATTATACTTATCACTTTCTTTTCAAATTTATTCATACTACTCTCTATTGGATCATTTTAGACCTTTTTCGTGCTTTTTGTAATTATTACGTTCAACATATACATTACATATTTTGTCACCATACCCACATAAGAAAATAAAACGATTTATAAAAAAAAATATTTAGTGCATGTAAATTACCATGTGGCGAAAAAAAATTATTATTTGATTTTTAGTGTGTAAGAATAAACAAAAGCACAAATTTTGGTGCAATTATGGTCCATGGTCTATCTTTAAGTAAAAAATCATATAAATTACCATTAAACTAAAGTTATTTTAGCATATAATTTCTGTGTATACCTATAATATGTAGTAATTGGTATATATTTTTTTTTTAATGATATTGTTTGATATTTAAATGTAGAAGGTTATATATATATATATAGAAGAAAAAGGTCACATTCGTAGTTACTGTCCAAAGTAATATTTGAGTCATATAGTTGACAACCTCATGTCAATTCAATTACATTTTAAGATATTTAACAAAAAAATACTTAAATCAACATTTAAAATCATAAAAGACAAAAAAGTAAAAAATAAAAAATAATAATACAAGGTAGGTTAAAACAATACTTTTTTGTATGGTTTAAATTTAAATTTTATCATTATACTTTTAATACATCTAACTTTGACCACTTTATTTTATTCATACTAGTCCTTTCTCATATATTTTTAACATGGGATGATTTTAGTCCTTTCTCATTTCGTATTTTTTTTTTTTAATTATCTCGTAACACATAAATTACACATTTTTTTGCCATATCCTTATATGGAAATAAAATGATTTAAAAAAATATTTTAATACCTGTTTGAGAATAATTATGAGATGGTTAAAATCACACTAAAGCCATGTTTTTAATCATAATATTTAATTTTATATTTTTAAATACAATTTTCATATCATCAAAATTAATTTAAATAATTAAAAACATGTAATCTTAAAAACGTTAAACATGTGATTTAAAGTAAAAAAAAAAAAAATGAAAATAGAAGGGGGAGTTACCAACGGCATGGAAAGCAGTGGGGGAAGCGTTCAAGAAGTCGATAAAATCAGAGACAACAGAATTGGTTTCACCATTTGCCTTTGCCATTTCTGCTTGTGATGAGCTTCCACTTCTACATTAATGGGACTCTCATATATATTACAAACGAGGGCATGGACCACGCGAAACGCATGGGATAATGTTTTTATATAAAACGACAGCTACATTATCGGTCCATAGATGCCGGTCGTATACCATTGGATAAACATCTAACCAAAAATTAACAAAAACATGGCCACGATGGATTAAAATACCACTACTACCATTTTTATATCTTTCCTACCAATAATGAAGTTAGTCCCCTTTCTTTTCATACTAATTTGAGGTTCGATTCTTTCATCTCACATTAATCTCACATTTTAATTACAATACCTTTGCAAAAATTATCTTAAGAGGCACTTTTACTATCAATCTCATGGTCTAAAGTTCAATTCTCCCACTCCACACTTTAACTATCAAATTAAAGTTAAAGTACTCGTTGGCCAAATTATTAATTATAAGGGGGTTTTGTTTTTTTAGATAATAAAGTTTTTTGAGTTTAGAATTTCTAAATTTTGAACAAATAAAAGTGTTTTTTTAAGCGTAAGATGATTTAAACAAATTATGGGTTTTGTTGTTGTTGTTGTTGTTGTTGTTGTTTTAAAAACTAAATTAATTAGAGTTGTTTAAAATTTTGAAAATTAGTTAATAGTGTTGAAGGAGAAATTTTGGATCAATCACAAATTGTCACATCATTCACTAAATTAATTGTGAAATTCCAAATAATTGAATTTGGGACAAATTAAAAGTTGACATGTGTCCCCAAATTAAAGTTAAAGACACAAATTGGCGAATTCTGGTGATACCACATGTTTTCATCGTAAGTGTTAGATTGAGTGAAATTAATTTGGCTCGATTTGATATCATAATTTCGGCTAAAGTTCAGTTGAGCTTAAAAATAGGCTTAATTTGGCCCAAATGTGAAAGTAGGTCCAAGTCCAACTAATTGGATCTAAGGGCCAGACCCATGGACCAACCAAACCCAAACTCACGAAGCTATAAATAGAGGAGCTCTCTTCATTTGTGGAGGTCAACAATTCTATATACCAAAGAGCTCAGAGAGAATTTTCCTAACAATCAGAAGACTCGTAAACTCTTAAAGTTGCATGCACACTCCTTGAAGTCTCTTGAAAATACAAAGACTCTTCCAAGACTTTGACTCCAAGAACATCACGTGCTCCACTTCTTCAAGTCAAACATGCACATTCAACTGAGAGAGAATCAAAAGATCAAATACTAGAAATCGAACCACATCGCATCAAATCAATATCAACATCAACACCAACTCAAGTTCAACTCCATGAAACAAGTTTCTCTGGAAACATTGTGAGAAAAAATTGGCACGCCCAATGAGACCTTTCTACCTCTCACCTCTCTCTCAACATTTAAATAAATCAATGGCACAAAAAAAAGTTGCATCCAAAGTAACTACTGCAAGCGACTCCTACACAGGACTTATCACCCACAATCATTCAAAGTAAGTTATGCAAGAGTAAGAGTAAGATTCCATCATCGCGCATAACATCTTGAAATAGATGACAGAGTCTCCTAAAGGCGGGATTGTTATCAAGGAAAATCCCTTGTTCGACAACTTTACCCTTCAGCAAGTCAAAGAGGGAATCACACCTAGATGTGATTTTTGTCATGATGACAGATGTAACAGCTGAGGCAGCTATGGCGGCCATGGAAAGAAAGATAAATTTTCTGATGAAAGTTGTATAGGAACGAGATCATGAGATCGCTGCCTTAAAAAAGCAGTTGTAGGTTTGTGAAACTGTTGAATTGAGTTAAAGTTTTGCTGTCAAAGCAAATGACAAAGGGAAGAATGTGTTGCAGGAAAACTAACCAAAAAAATGAACTTCTATTGCCTCTTTGTCGGTCCAAAAGCTGCAAGATATGATCATGACTTCTATAAGGACTCAGTATGGAGGCCCGTCTCATACCTCTTTTTTTTGTATTCCAAGGCATACACCAAGATAATTAATAGCTTGAGAATGCTTGTTGGGTACCAACCCTAAAGTTCCAACAATTCGATGGAAAGAGTAACACAAAGCAACCCATTGCTCACTTTGTTGAAACATGCGAGAATGCGGGAACCAAAGGAGACTTACTAGTCAAACAGTTTGTTAGAACCCTAAAAGAAAACACTTTTGACCGGTACACTGACCTAGAGCACGAGGTGATCGACAGATAGAAGCAACTTGAAAGAGAATTCTTGAATCACTTCTACAGCACCAGACGCACTATCATCATGATGGAGTTGACAAATGCCAATCAACGGAAAGGAGAGCCATTCATCGACTATATCAACCGATGGAGAGCTCTGAGTTTGGATTGTAAAGACTGTCTCACCAAATTGTCTACTGTAGAAATGTGCACCCAAGCTGGGGACTTTTCTATATTTTGCAGGGAATAAAGCCCCATACGTTTGAAGTGGAAATTCGCACCTACGATATGGATTTGAGCATCACCAATAGGGGAACAAAGGATTTCCTGATCCCTAAAGTAAAGAATGATAGGAAAGAAACAAAGGGCGCTGAAAAGATTGCGAAAAGTGTCACGAAGAAATCAATGGTTGTTAATATGACCCCGTTGAACTTTTCTTCAAAAGCAAAAGAGAAGAAAGTTAAGAAGAAGCACGAGGGAGGCAAAAGACATAGCCTATAATGACCCGACCTTTCGAGTACTATGATAAGGATCGTTACAACTAAATACACATTTAAAACTCATATATTTTTACCATAAAAATTCATTAAAACAATAAGGATAGTTTTTCCAAAATAAACTAGAAAAACATAAATAATAAATAAATAAAATTTTATTCGGGGACCCCTAAAAATAATATTCATAAAGAAAACATTATTAAAATTTGCTGTCTCACATTAAATTCTAGTTCCAAAACATTCAAATGACAAAAATATAGACTAAGCGGAAGCGTTTTCTAATGTCCCCATATGACTCTATCATGGGTCTCATCTGTTCTTCGCTAGTCCATTCCTATCATTGCCTGAAAGAAAAATATAAAAGAAGAAAGGATGAGTATAACAATACCCAATAAGTGACCCGCTACTGAGCCCTCTAGATTACTTGTTAGCTAGTTTATTTAGGCATCAATGTACACCCACCATATCAGTCATAGTGATCCCAAAGGGGTCACATATCAGCCATAAACGTGCTCTCGAAGGAACATGCATGAGTCATTATGTGTAACCCAAAGGTCCACAAATCAGTCATAGACATGAATCCAAAGGAACATGAATCAGTCATGGTGTGTAACCCGAAGGTCCACAAATCAGTCACAGACATGAACCCAAAGGAACATGAATCAGTCATAGTGTGTAACCTAAAGGTCCACAAATCAGTCATAGACATGAACTCGAAGGAACATGAATCAGTTAACTCGAAGGTCCACAGATCAGTCGTAATGTGCACATATACAGTCATATGTGTACACCTGCCCAGATAAGAAAAGCTAACAAGAATCCTAAAACTTAGCCTGCATTAGTTTTCATATAACTCATGTGTTATATTTTACAGTCATTTATCTTAGGGTAAAGTTTACAGTAGATCCTCAGGCAACAGTACATTCATCATGGTCAAAATAGTCAAATCCAATTAGTAAATGTCATTAAATCATGCAGTTCAATCAGTCATAAATTATCAGTCCCAGTAGTCTAGAATAATCAGTCAAATCCGTCTTAGCAGTCTCAAGAAACAATTAATGTATTCTTAAGTAAACAGTTCAAGTAATCTTAAATAAGCAGTCCAATTGGTAGGGATGACTAGTTCAAAGGCGACCCAGTAGAATGACATTTACCTCAAGTTTTAGTCAATACGAGCTCAAAAAACCTTAACTTTTATTTTCCCGAAAGATCACAAACCAAATCCTAAGTGATAAACCAAAAATTAGGATTTCCAAAATAAGGCCAAAATTCCCAATCACCTAATTTACATCATCCATCAAGGCCAAATATTTATAGTTCCAAGGTCCAATTACTTACCCAAATTGTCTCGAAATTGATCTCAAATTTGGTGAACAACACCTCAAAATCCTTCGATTTTGAATCAAACCCTATACCACAAATCAAAATTAATTCTATCATTTAGGACATAATTCCAATCATAACTTAACCCAAATGTCTCCAAACAACTTACCCAGCACGTGGTTACAAAACCACTTTAAAGCTTCAAAATGAACACAATCCAACATTTATATCACCAAAATCAACCTTTAACTTTAATAGACAGCAACTTTAGACCTTTTAATCCAACCTCCAAGAACCACAATTAAAACAAAAGTTAAGTCAACACTTAGTGGGTATCCAAAAATTCTCAATAAAGACCCCAAACCTTACAAAAAAAAAAAAAAAAGGACCCCTAACCATTTTAATCTTATCAAAAAGCACCTTGAGTGTCTGTAAAACCCAATTTCAACATCAAAATAATATGAGTGAGCCAAAACTTAAACCAAAATTTGATGGGTATTCAAGATCTTCCAAGAAAACCCATAAAACACCAAATAATGTATTCAAGATATCAATCCAGTGACAATGGCACCAACGGCAGTGGCAACCATAGACAGACAGCAGGTGTTGCTCTTGAAGGACATAAATTGTTTAGGCTAGCGGCTAGTAATGAGGGTCTTGCATGAAGAGGGTTTGCGAGAGTGAAAGAGAATGAG
This sequence comes from Benincasa hispida, assembly GCF_009727055.1. Lineage (NCBI taxonomy): Eukaryota > Viridiplantae > Streptophyta > Magnoliopsida > Cucurbitales > Cucurbitaceae > Benincasa > Benincasa hispida. The sequence continues at coordinate 10,220,025 of NC_052350.1, forward strand.
AATTTCCAGTTTTACAGATTCTATTCAATAGCGATTACAGACAAACTAGAGCTTTAAACAACGAATCAACCGTTCAAAAGGAAACCCTATATGTCCTGAATAGACTGTCCAAATTTCAGCACAATCCAACGGTTCAAACTCTGAAAATAGACAATTTTGTGGAAGTTGTTGTTGAAAAACCAAATTGCTTTCTCTCCGATTTTCTACCTCTTTTCACTCTCCTTAAATTTAAAAAATCCCAATTCTTTCATTTTTTTCAATTTTTTAAAAGATAAACAAATATTTTATCACAATATCTCCAAAATCTCCAAAGATTTTATTAAATTAATAGATTAATTAACTTCTCAAATTACCTTAATTTAGGTTTCAAAAACCAAAATTAAATGACACAAAATCCATTAATTTGATACAAAATCCTTTCAAATATTTAAATCAATTTAAAACTACATAAAATTAATTATCTCCTTAACTGTTTTAAGTAGGCTCCAAAATCCAAAATCAAAGGGAGGCAAAATTCAACATTTTCAAGACAATTAATTCGAATATCTAATCAAATAAATTCAATTTAATCAATAAAAGTTTTTCATTTATTTCAATTTAATCCTAATTTCCAAAAATGAAAGAGAAATTAAAACTCAATAATTTTAAATAACTAACTTGAATTTTCCTGAAATTCGGGATGTTACATTGCCTAACTTTGAAAGAAAGGCAGGAAAAAGTTTATTCGTTTCCTGACTTTGATGTTGCAGATATGCTTGAACAACTACTAGAAAAGCAACTTTTCCAGCCATTGGAATGCAAATGACTGGAACAAGTAGAGAAAGTGGACGATCCTAACTACTGCAAGTATCACAGGGTCGTTAACCACCCAGTCAAAAAAAGTTTCGTGCTGAAGAAGCTGATTCTAAGGTTGATATGTGAGAGGAAGATTGAGTTGGATCTGGATGAGGTTGCTCAAACAAATCATGCCACAGTGGTAGTGTTAGAGTCAGAGAACGTGCAGCGGAAGTAAAACGGATCAATAAGCATTCTAATTCATTAATTTTGGCTTTAAATTAAGAATGTTCATAAACTAATAAGAGGGTTTCATAACATACCTTTGTAGAACTACCTGAATCTCGATTCCAGCTGCAAATCTCCTCCATTTCCTTGTGAATTACCTCAAGGCCTTTTCTACTATTCTCTTGGTGCCTTAGATTGAGTTGTGGGACTCAAAATAAGCTTGAATAAAGGAAATTTGGAGAAGAAGCTCACTGCTGCACCATGGAAGAAGACCTTCTTCAACCTCAAATTTTTCAGCAAAAACTCAACAAATGCATGCACGAATTCCATTTCAATCTTCTCTATTTATTGCAAGACTTTCATGCAAAGAAGATAGCTGTATGAAATGCACCTCATTCTTGGAAGATTGAATCAAGAAAGGAGTGGAGAATATATGAGCTACTAGGATAGAAAGTGGAGATATCCCACTTTTGGGATTTTCCATTTTCAATCTTTCCCAATTTTTGAATTTACAAATTGATTTCCAAAATCAAAATTTGTTTTTCAAGATTGAAATCTTTATTAATTTTACACAATTAATTCAATAATTATTTTTCTAATAAAACTAATAATTAATAAATAATTAATTCTAATTAATTTAATATCAAATATTAAATTAATTTAACACTAATTCTACCATCATGAATCCCTATTCATGAATTTAATATTTAAATCATATTTAAATATTAATTGATTCTTCTATTCCATTTAATTCTAAAATTAAACGCGTAATTATATCACATATAATTACTAATTCACTTAATTCTAATTCGAACATTTCAAATTAACTTATCACGCTACTCTAAGGATAATCCATTTATGAACTAGCAAAGAAACCTCGTGGACCTATAGATCATGGGCTCTAATAATCCGAGATTAATTGGCTAAACTCTTTAAACCGAATTAACCCTCGTTCGTTAGCTACTGGGTCACTTCACTAAAGCCCAAAGTTGCACTCCCCTATGTCCATTCAATATAACCATGATTAGTAAGTTAATTCTTCACAGGTTGTTTGTAATGACGTCTAGGTCAAATGACTATTTTATCCCCGAGATTACCTCTTGTTCCTTAAGTCCCATTGATCCTCTAATGAATAATTAATTTGTGATCCAATCATCAAACTGAGTCCCTCTCGTGCCAATGAGAGGGTGGGGCCCCTTGTTCAAGATTCGAAGTCAACACTTAAGGGAACAACCTCTCTACTATTCTTGAAAGTGGGTAGGAGTGAATTCCATCTTGCACCCTATGTCCCCAACTATCTACCCATTCTTTCCCCTGAAATGAAGGTTTATTGAGTCGATGCTGTTGAGCCAACCCTCACCTATGTAAATCTAAGGATAATCCTGAATAAACAGGAGTTCATAGTTAGCTTAGGATTAAGGTCAAGTTACCTAGGTCATCGCTTTGAAATAGTCAGTCTTAAACAATAACCAACGTTATAAAGTAAAGATGACTTATTTCATGGTCTGATCTTGTACAAACTTATTGCACATGATGCCCTTACTTCTCTGTCATAACATGTACGAATTAGAATCACATCGTCTATAGCACTTTACAACTCATTGTAACAACTACAGAGTGGGCCACATCCGATAGTGTTACCAGAATAAGGCACCCAACCTTATTCATATACTATAGACCATTTTGACTATTTACTCGAACCTGATCCACTAATATGTCTCCACATAAAGTTCAAGTACTCACGTAATATCCATAGATCTTTTAGTTTATTGGATTTATTTCTAAAACGAAATAAGAAATTCATATATTCAATAACAACTTATTGAATTTTCAGATAAGTTTTATTGTTTATCAACTACGAGTTTTATCTAAAAAGAGTTGTGCTCCGATTGAAGTTACAGAAGAGGGAATATGACTCAGAAAAGGAAGGGGAAAAATAAGGCCTGAAAGCCCAAGCTTGTTGAGGAGGAAGATGAGAACTTCCATCAACCTAAGCAACAGATGACGTTAGTAGATTTCCTTCCGGAAAACTTTTATGACCGATGTTCGAGGAAAACGCCAGAAGTTATTTCATGTCACACCGTCAGCACGATAGGAGAAGAAGATACTCTTCTAAGTTCATCGAAAACGATGAAAGAATCAAAAGACTTACCATCGTTCAACATAGATGACCTGTTGTCACTCCCTCAAGCAACTAAGACAACTCTCACCAACGCATTGTTAGAATCAAACACATCTAGCGTATCGACCCTTAGGAGGCGCATAAATGCCTCCTACTGTATGTCAGTAGGTTTCTCGAATGAAGATCTACTGTTGGGATCAAAGCTTTATAATAGGCCACTGTACATTTCGGGACACGTTCAAGAATAGAGAGTTGGTCGAATTCTCATCGACAATGGATCAACCGTCAATATAATGCCTAAGACGACTATATAACAATTGGGCATCCTCATGGAAGAATTGTTGAACAACAAGTTGGTAATTCAAGGTTTCAACTAAGGCAGCCAAAGAGCGATAAGCATGATATGCTTAGAACTCCTCATTGACGACCTGAAAGTCGACACGTTGTTTCATGTAATAGACTCGAAGACTACCTATAAACTGCTACTGGGACGTTCTTGGATTCATGGAAATCGGGTAATAATGTCAACACTACATTAATGTTTCAAGTTTTATCAAGATGGGATTAAGAAAGTTGAAGCAAACTTTAATCCATTTTCAGAAGCTGAGTCTCACTTCATAGATGCGAAGTTATTTATTTATTTATTTATTATTATTTTTTTTTAAAGTGAGGATGTTAATGAGGCAATGCCCATAGAGACTTCATTAATAAAGGATGAAGTTAAATCCAAGTCGAAATCACAACCAGATGTAGGAAAAGAAACAGGTGACAAGGCACGCGCCTCTAGCTCAAAAGGGAGTGAGGCATCCATCAGCATTACAACGACACTTATTTAAAAGAGAAAAAGGCTCAAAGTCCTCCAATCTTGTGCTATGTCCCTTTGTTGAGACGCGAGAAGGGTGAGTCACCTTTTATGGAATGCTTAAAAGGCTTGAAGGTCGGTGATATTGAAATTTTAAAGGAGAATTTCGTTACACCACTCAATCCGATAACGAAGTAGGAAATCCATAAATCAAAGGGAGACTTAACAAAGGTAAATCTGCTTGAAATACGAATGAAAGATGGGTTTGATCTTAAAGCTTACAAATTACCGGTGAAAGCAGGTTATGACTTTACAACTCACACCAAGATTAAGAGCTTAAGAATTTATGAGCAACCCGAGCTTTCTTCGACCCAGAAGAAGCTCTTGCATGAAGGGAATGTTATACCTGCATCAAGGAAGAGGCTTAGATATGAGTCATCAGAGCTAGTTCGCATAACTAGAAGGGTGAAGGAAAAGGTGGTCGACAACAACCATATAACTGTAGAGAAAGTTGATGATGAAAGAGAAAGGGAGATCAAGGATAAAAGAACCTCAACTTTCAACCACGTTAGACCATCTGTTGCACATACTTTGGTCTTTGAGAGATTAAACATGACGAAAGTAGAGAGAGAAAGTTCACGCACGACTCGTGGCTCTATCCGACACTCAGCCTTTCGAAGGTTGACTATGCCTTCTGAAAAAGAAGAAGAAATCATCTGTCAATCTCCAGTAGGGAGACGACCCATCTTTCGAAAGATTAAGTGCAGTTTCAAAGAAAAGCAAAGGAAAATCTTGCTCGTCTATTTTTTATCGCCTTAAGCACTAGGGTATTGAGAACCACTTTAGTAGGCGTGTCTTCAGTGAGATAAAGGGTGAAAGAGAAACTCGCAGTGTCGTCCCCAATGTAGCCATGAAGAAGAATGAGTCGATATCTCGCGTGTCAATCTGGCGGTGCCTCAGGCATAAAGATACCAAAAGTCCATCAGGTGAGAAATCATCTTGTGAAGCAAGGAGTGAAGGGAAGTTCGTAGTATCGTTCCTTCATGGATGAAAAGAAAGATCTTCATTACTCTCAACACAAGTGAGGGTTCTCTGAAGGTGAAAAGGCGTAAAATTATCTTCACTAACCGTCAGAATGGAAGCTTAGATCAGAAGAAAGGTGAAACTTCATGTCACCACATTACCATCATCGAATAGTCCAAAAATGAAATGGCCAAAAAGGACGTGGAAGATTCTCCACTAGGTCTAAAGGATGGTGGTTAATCCGCAGTGGATGAACTCAAAGATGTGAATCTTTGCACAGTAGAGGAGTCATGCCCGACTTTCATTAGCGCATCTCTCTCTGGTGAGAAGAAGGGTAAACATGTGAGTTTACTCATTGAATACAGGAATATTTTCACTTGGTCTTACAAAGAGATGTCGGGACTCAATCCAAAGGTACCAGTCCATCATCTTGCAATTAAACAAGGGTGTCGGTCGATTACGCAAGCCTAAAAATGCTTTCGACCAGAGCTTATTCCCTAAAGTGAAGTTAAAGTCAATAAGTTGATCGAAGTAGGGTTTATCTGCGAAGTCAAATACCAAACGTGAATAGACAACATTGTCCCTGTTAGAAAGAAGAATGGACAACTATGTGTTTGTATAGACTTTCTTGATCTAAACAATGCATGCCTGAAAGGTGATTTTCCATTGCCCATCACAGAGATCATGGTTGATACGACAACAGGGCACGAGGTCCTGTTCTTTATGGATGGATCGTTCGAGTATAACAAAATATGAATGGCTTTCACGGATGAGGAAATGACGACCTTTCGAACTCTAAAAGGAATACATTGTTATAAGGTGACGCCTTTAGGGTTGAATAATGCTGGCGTTACTTACCAATGTGCCATGCAAAAGGTATTTGATGATATGTTGCACAGACATGTAGAATATTATGTTGATGATCTCGTGGTCAAGTCCAAGAAACGACAAGATCATTTGAAGGATATGAAAATTGTGTTCAATCGCCTACGAAAAATACTAGTTAAGGATGAACCCTCTCAAGTGCACATTCGGTGTAACCTCAGGGAAGTTTCTTGGTTTCGTTGTAAGACATCAAGGGATAGAATATATCAGTCCAAGATCGATGTCGTTCAGAAAATGTCGAGGCTAAAGGTCTTCAGGGACGTATGACTTACATCAGGAGATTTATTTCCAATTTGGTTGGTTGATATCAATATTTTCAAATACTAATGAGAAAAGGAGAAAATCTGAATAGAATGAGGCCTACCATAATGCTTTTGATAACATAAAGAGGTACTTTCTTAGTCCTTCTGTCTTAGGTGCTCCTGTAGCAGGTAAGTCGTTGGTATTATACATTGCTACGCAAGAAAGATCGTTGGGGGCATTGTTAGCATAAGAAGAAAAAAAGGGAAAAAAGTGTCCTCTCTATTATCTAAGTAGGACTTTAACTAGAGTTGAAATTAATTACTCTTCTATTGAGAAAACATGCCTTGCACTCTTATTTGCTATCGTCAAGCTGAGACACTATATGCAGGCCTTCACGGTTTGTCTAATTGCAAAAGCCGACCCTATCAAGTATGTTTTATCTAGGCCAATCATCTCTAGGCATTTGGCCAAACGGGCAATCATGCTTCAGTAATATGACATTGTCTATGTGTCCAAAAGGCGATTAAAGGACAAGCATTGGCCGATTTCTTAGCAGATCGTCTAATTCCATCAGATTGGAAATTAAGTGAAGACTGGCCCGATGATGAAGTTCTCTTCACAAAAATCATAGAGCCTTGGATCATGTTCTTTGATGGTACAACACGAAGGAGTGGTGTAGGGGCAGGCATCGTCCTCATTTCACTAGAGAGACACATGCTACCTTATAGCTTTGTGTTTGCTGAATTATGCTCAAATAATGTTGCCGAATAGCAAACCTTGATAATCGGCCTCTAAATGGCTTTGAAGATTGAAGTATCATACATAGAATTTTTTGGTGACTCAAAGTTGATAATCAATCAATTCTTACTTTAGTATGATGCGAAGCATGATAACTTGAAGTCTTACTTCATTTATTCTAGACAGTTGACGGAGAAATTCAAAAGCATGATGTTGGAGCATGTCCTGAAGTCAGAAAATAAGAAGGTAGACACCTTAGTGAACTTGGCTATTGCCCTGACAATTCTATACGATGCATCTCTAAGTATATCGCTTTTTCGAATGCGGGTTAAACCTTTGGTCGAAATTGTGTGTGGAGAAATGAATTTGAAATTAGTCTGCTTAACTGATGAGGAAGATTGGCGACAACCCATTATCGATTACTTTGAGCATGAAAGGCTTCTAGACAACCTCCACCATAAAACTGAGAGTTGCTTACTTCATTTATTACAAAGAGGTTTTATATTGCTGCTCCCTTGAAAGACTCTTTCTTTAATGCCTTGGAAATGAGGAATCAATGAAGGCTTTGGAATAAGCGCATTCAGGCATCTGTGACGCACATCAATCTAGTTCCAATTGAAAAGGATGGTTTACTAATGGCCAAGGATGATCCAACATTCGATGGAGTATGTAAAGAAGTGTGAGGCTTTTCAATACCATGCAAACTTCATTCATCAATCGCCTAAACCTTTGCATCCGACTGTAGCTTCATGGCCTTTTGAAGCGTGGGGACTTGATCTTGTTGACCCTATAACACTTAAGTCGTCAGCAAGACATTCTTACATCCTCGCAACCACCAATTACTTTTCAAGGTGGGCTGAGGCCATCGCTTTGAGAGAAGATAAAAAGGAAAACGTGGTGAACTTTATCCGTACTCACATCATCTACCAGTATGGTGTCCCCATAAAATTTTGATAGATAATGGGAGGCAGTTCTCTAATGGCTTATTGGACAGCTTGTGTGAGAAATTTAAGTTCAAGCAGTACAAGTCATCCATGTACAACACTATTGCAAATAGGTTGGCAAAGGCATTCAACAAAATGTTGTGCAACCTACTGAAGAAAATCGTCTCTAAGTCAAAGAGAGATTGGCAAGAGACGATTGGTGAGGCATTGTGGCCTTATCGAACCACTCATCGTACCCCTACAAGAGTTACACCACACTCTCTTATTTATGGAGTAGAAGCTGTCATCGCATTGGAAAGAAAAATTCCATCACTAGGTATGGCAGTGCAAGAGGAATTGACTACAGAAGACAATGCCAAGTTATGTCTTCAAGAGTTAGAAACACTCGATGAAAGACGACAGGAAGCTCAACAGGCGTTGAAGTGTTACCAAGCGTGAATGTCTAAAGCCTTTGATAAGCACGTGAAATCTCGATCTTTTCAAGTTGTTGATTTGGTGCTTGCTGTAAGAAGACCCATCATCACGATGAGACATACGGAAAATAAGTTCACAGCTAAATGGGATAGACCCTACATTGTCAAAGAGGTCTACACAAACGGAGCGTACGTTGGTTGAGACGGATTAAGAATTAACCCAATCAACGACAAGTTTTTTAAGAAAGTTTATGCTTGATAAATGTAAAAAAAAAAAAAGGAGAGAGAGAAAAAACTCCTTATCGTAAGAGTGTAAATAACATGGTGCTCTTGGCAAGCATGAGCTTCAAAGGTGAACGACCCGAAAAAAAAAAGAAAAGATCTATTGAACTATATTATGACTTGAACCCATCACCATAAAGAGTACGTAGGCAGCTTAAAATAAAATTTAAGTGCAGTCACATGCCAAAAAAAAAATTATTTCCATTAAATTAAAATATTCAAAGTTATATATGCAAAACAATAAAGATTGAATAAAAAAAGAGAGATAAAGAGGGAGCTGCCTAAAGTCAGAGCTTCCACTTGAAGTCTTTTAATTCTTCATGCGCAGTTTCCTTGTTTCTGTGAACTATAGCTAAAGCCTCAATACCCGCATTAGTTATAGTGGGGATGCTCTCAAGAGTATTGATTTCTTCCTGGATTTTGGCAACTTCAATTTCTTTTCTGGCTATGACCTTCTTTTTCTCATAGGATAAACTCGACAACTTCTTGGACTCAATGTCTAGAGTTTGAAGTTTGGTTTCTAGTTCCTGCTTTTCCAAGGATATTGATAACTGGCAGAAACGTCAGTTATTATAAGCCTTTTATTTAGAATCATGAGGGCTAATAAGTAGAAAATGCGGTGATAATACTTAGCATTTGCGAAAAATTGAGTTTTGCATCGATTAGCACATAAATCCTCACTGACCCCAATATTATGCGTTACTTCATGCCAAAGTGTCTATTTTTGTAGCTATCGCAGGAATCAAAAGCATGCGTTTGAAATAAGCAATCGCAGACAAACGCATGTGCTGAAGCCAGACGATTGCAAAGACAAACGCATGCGCTGAAAATTGGATCGCATGCGTCCATCGCATGGAACTTGCGGTGATCGAATGCATCCATTGCATGAAAGTTGCGGTGATCAATTGGAAATTGCGATGACCGAATGCGCCCATCACATGAAAGTTGCGGTGATCAAGCGGATGCGTTGATCAAGCAGATGCAGTGATCAATTAGGAATTGCGGCCACAGAGTGATAACCATAATAGAAGGTGAACGCAAGATGGGTAGAACGCGTTGATGCTTCAGCTGAATCAAGCTCGGACGCATACCTTAGAAGTGTTAACAAGATAAGACGATGTGACATTGCCCATACCGCGACAAAAGCAGCAGTGAGCCATAACGCAATCATGATAGTTGTTGGCGTTTAAACTCTATAAATAGTCTTTTGGACCTTCATTTCAAGAAATCCGAACTTTTGCCTCAAGGCAGAGGCTTGCAATCACAGATGAGAGCTTGAACAAGATTTTCAGTGAGAATTCTTCACCTCCACAAACCAGATCGAGTGACGACCAGAGCTTTCACTGGAGATAAAGCTCGAGAGAGACATCTCCACCATTCATCCATGGCTCTACCGGCAGTCTTGACGCAGAGTCCTTCATTTCTCTTCTAATCTCTATATTGTATTACATTTTAGCTTAAGATATTAAGACATTTTATGATCAATGAAAATCTTGATTCCTTCATTGCCGTCTTTTTCATTATCTTTATCTCTATCATTGTTTATCTTCAGTGTTTATTTATCAAAGACGATCGCATACTTAATCGTGTAGCCTAGAGATAGGACGCATGTAGAAACCCATCGAGAGGTGTGCGTTGTGCGAGTATAATGAGTTAATCCTCTTTGCTTGGTGAAGGTTGTAGCAACGTTTGTATATGGGATGTTGCATTGCTTGTCTATAAGTTAAATAGCCGCGTCTAACTGCCTGAGAAGGTAAGAGATGGAATGCACTAAAGCAAAGTTTGCATTGTTTCTAGAGATAGACACAATCTTATGCTCGACGCAACCATGCACTATAGAGATATAGTCATGCGGTTGACCATTGAGAGGTGTGCGATGCGTTAGTGCAATGAGCTGGGATTACTCGGGCAATTTAAGATAATAAACATTACTGTGTGTTAAAGGTTGTTGTGTATCTATCTATTCTCATTGCAAGTCTTCTATTGCTCAATCTGTTTAGTTAGGAGTAGGAGTAGTGTGTAAATCCATTAAAATTTCTTCGCTTTATTTTTATTCATCGCCTCAAACGCATTACTTCACTAGCATTATTGAGTGGCAAATCCCTGTGTTCGACCTTGGATTACCCGAGAAACTTGCGTTTGCGTTATACTTGGCGCGAGCGTAAGAAAACTTGTGATAGAAACGCGTGGTCATTGCATACTAGATTAACGCATTTTCATTCTGACGCATGACCTCAGACGCATGGGCGTAAACGCATAGCTTAAACCATGTCTAACACATGATTGCATGTATAACCTCATCTGTTCTCTAATTAATTTTTTCTAATCAAACAATTTTTTGGCACCGTTGCCGGGAACTTGGCAGTTATTGTTTTGGAAAGTTTTGTGTTTTCGCAGGCACCCTTTCAATCTTAGGCGTATTGTAGATTGTGCGACCAAGCTGCAAACAATATTTGAAGTATAGATGATGCATTAAAAGTCAAATATTGACCCCGAGATAGAAAGGCTATCCGTCATATGAGCTGAAAGCAGTTAGACGTATGTCAACCATCATGCATCCAACAATTGCTGGAAGCTCCAACGGTCAAGGTGAGCCCCTTGACCCAAGCAATTGAGAGCCATCTCCTGCATGGGAGATTTCCTTGCGGTGACAACACTCCAATTTATCCAGGGACGTCTTCTACTCTATCTTTACGTTGCTTTCTTAGTTTAGTTATTATCTTTATTTATTGTTATTTTGGATATGCGGCTGCTTCCTTGGTTGTGGTACGTTTGCTCCTTGTAGGTGCGACAATAACTCTCCTCGGTGCGCAATTACAACGGAAGAATCCTCCACATCCTTTAATGCATGGCTTCAATCGCATGAATTCCAACATATTGTCGCATGCGTTATTCTACTTAAGGTTCTGTTCTTGTTATCTTTTAGGCTTTATCCTTTTGAAATTCTCCTTGTCTGACTGCGGTTCTCTGTGATGCATCTATAATAGTACAAATAATTCACCGCATCCTCTAACTAGTATTGCAAGGGTCTCCATACTTTTAATAGCTTCTTCAAATTATGAAAGTCTATAGTTTTATTGTGTGCAAACCCTTACTTAAACATTTGTTATCACATTCCTGTTGAGTTTGTTTTTAGCTTGCAGTGAGAACACTTCCACCCTCTAAGTTCGGGAGTGGCAGTGGTCTCGGAGAATCACATTCATTACATTGCGGTCATTTTCTTCAAAAAAAAATTAAAAAATAATAACTCCACTGTCAACGCAATAGGGGAAACCCATGTTGAGAAGAGTTAAGTTGTGAAAGGCATTTACCCGTAGTTGGATGTCCGCATGACACCCGTGGGGGCAAGCCAAAACGAAGGTAAATCGCTAGGATCGACGCATCAACGCAACTCCTCTGTCTAGCGCAAGCCAAATTAAGCAAGACATGAGTTAAGTTGAATATGGAACGTCACCGAAGTTGGATGCCCACATGACACACGTGGGGTAAGCCAAAACGAAGAACGTAACCAGGTTCAACGCCGCATTTGAATAAGTAAACGCATAAGCTTGAACTGTTTTGAACGAACGCATTCTCATGAGCTGAACGCAAAATTGTGGAGAATGAATAAAAAGTTTTTGAACAAGGGCTTGCCAAATTTCAACTTAGAAAACATCTATTTGAAGAAGCAGCCAAAGTAGAGGAGAGCATTGCAGCCATGGTTAGAGGTACGAGTTAATTATATTCTGAAAAGCTAGTCATCGCAAAGGAACGCCGGAAGGTGAGTTAAGAATTTCTTGAGATATTAACGCATGCTTGAGGACAAGCATGATTCTAAGTTTGGGGGGGAGGGGGGTGATAACTGGCAGAAATGCCAGTTATTATAAGCCTTTTATTTAGAATCATGAGGGCGAACAATCATGCCAGGGAACGGATGGGGTTATACAAACAGTCATGCGTTAGACATGGTTTAAGCTATGCGTTTACGCCCATGCGTCTGAGGTCATGCGTCGGAATGAAAATGCGTTAATGTAGTATGCAATGACCACGCATTTCTATCACAAGTTTTCTTACGCTCGCACCAAGTATAACGCAAACGCAAGTTTCTCGGGTAATTCGAGATCGAACACAGGGACTTATCACTCAATAATGTTAGTGAAGTAATGCGTTTGAGGCGATGAATAAAAATAAAGAGAAGAAAGTTTAATGGATTTACACACTACTCCTACTCCTAACTAAACAGATTGAGCAATAGAAGACTTGCAATGAGAATAGATAGATACACAACAACCTTTAACGCACAGTAATGTTTATTATCTTAAATTGCCCTGAAGATTCTAAAGATAATTGCTCAAGGATGACTACCAAAAAAGAAAGAGAGAGAGAGAGAAAAATAAATAAATTATTTGTTAAAGAGTTGAACGAAGAGAACATAAAGGGAAAATATACATATCAATATTACTGTACCACTAGGAATTCTTAAGACACTTGGAACTCCTTCAAAAAAATCATCACCGAGCATCTTTGTCTTTGTCGAAGGTCTTTTCCAATGATGATCGTTGTTTCTACTATGACTTTCTTCTTCATGGGTAGAAACATCATTATGAAGGGTGGGAGCTGCCTCTTCGATTAAACGGATTTGCTTGCTACCCTGGTTACTCCCTTTATTCTTGGGTAGCTTAGGAAGCAAGGGGGCAGGGATAGTGCAACTCACTACGTGATGTATGTTATCCTGAAAATAACTCCCATATTTTGTAAACCACCATTTCTTGTATCGCAGAGTAACATAGTTGCATGGATCCAACGTGCGGGTTGGTATAAACACTTGAGACAATGATCAACGTCTAGTGCAGACCCTAAAATAATATATCACGTTGTAGAACGTGAGGGCAGGTGGAATTTCCCCTATATCATTAGGGATGTCTTGGTAAAATCCGAACTGCCAACCAAATCGATAAGGATTATATGATTCTATAATCAAAATATTATGATACCGAGATGATAGGTAGCATGATCGCATACTGAAGATTTGGTAGGATTGGTGAAAGGATAGATCTCTATCATCAACCAGATGCTCAAATCTGCTCCTGTTCTAAGCATTCATGTACCATTGGATATTTGCACCTTTATGGATCAATTCTCATGCTTTATATTCTCCAAAATAAATTGAGCCACCTTAGCTAAAAAAGTTGGCCATCTTCGAACCCCGGACATCCACTGGAACAGGGTAAGGCGTTGAAATAGTGGGCTGGCTAACCATGAACATAATGCATGAAAAAAATAAAAGTCCATGCATCCAAACGGAGTTGAAGCTTCATATATCAACTTAAGCTATGGTAAATGTTGGCTAGAACTGGAATGGTAAGGCTATACATCTTTCCGTCGGCCATCAAACTAGCAACCTTAAAAACTCCAGGATGAAGGTAAGCTTCTTTTTGTGGGAATACAAAAACACACAACTAATAGGATAAAAATGCAGCTAAGTACGTTTTATCCTTCAAACCGTCTTTCGGGTTGGTGCATGGGTGGCGTGGGATGAGGTGTGCTTGCCGTTGGGAGAGGGAGGGTTGGGTGTGAAACATGTGGCTTCATGGAATCAGGTTGNGTGGGATGAGGTGTGCTTGCCGTTGGGAGAGGGAGGGTTGGGTGTGAAACATGTGGCTTCATGGAATCAGGTTGCTATTATAAAGCTGCTCTGGCTTCTCTTAATTAAATCAGATCATTAGGGTGGCGTGGGTGGAGGTGTATGTTTTGCGTGGGCGGTCTTTGTGGGTTGTTCGGAGTGAGGTTGGGAGGTTTTGGTGCTTGAGGGCTATCTTACGTTGTAGAGATAAATTCAAGCATCTGGTTCATTTGATGGTCGGTGATGGACGGTCTTGTTTTGTTTGGTGGGACCCTTGGCTGCCGGGGGATGCAATTTTAGATTAATATGGGTCTACGATAGTTTATGATGTAGGGAGTAGTTTGGAGGCACGGTTTTTGGAGTTCTTGGATGGTGAGGGAGGTTGGAGGTGGCCTACAGTGTCTTGGGAGTTACTTAAGGTCTGGGGTCTTATTGAGGTAGTGGGGCCTAGGGTGAGGGGGGAGGATTATTGGGTTTGGGAGCCGGGTGCTAGTGGTCGATTTTCTATCAATAGTGCGTAGGAGAGTTTGCGTTCGGATCGTCGTAGGGTGTCTTGGGCTAGTATTTTTGCGGGGGGGTGATATTCCGCATCACTCCTTATGTGTGTGGTTAGCTGTGAGAGATAGGTTAGGTACGCGGGATTGGTTGAGGAGCTGGTGTATGGCATCAGAGGGAGGGTGTCTGCTATGTGGGGGAGGTGTGGAGTCGCAGGTTCATTTATTCTTTGAGTGTGGGTTTAAGAGAGAGGTATGGTCTGGTGTGTTGCGTCAGTTGGGTTCGTCGCATTGGGTGGCAGGTTGGGATGTCGAGTTGAGTTGATTGTGCTGGGTGGGATCGGGTAAGGGGGTACGTAGTAAGTTGTTCCGTGTATTCTGGTGTGCTTCCATCTACTACATCTAACAGGAGCGTAATCGGCGGCTGCATGGAGGTCGACCGAGGTCGGTGTCTGCTTTGTTTCACCTCATGATCTCTACAGTTCATGCTCGAGCTGCTTCCTGGCGAGTTGATCTTCTTGGTCTTATCTAGTGTGCTTTCAAATGCTTTTCTTCTTTTTGTACTTGTTTTTTGATCTCTGTTTTGCTGTTGTCCCTAGTTGTGGGGTTTTGGTTTCTTTTATCTGGCTTTCTCCCTGATGGTTTGGGGTTTTTTTTGCGTTTATGTTTGGTTATATTCTGGTTTTATCTTATTGGCTTTGTTTGCGTATTGTTGCACTGTCTTTACTTATGTTTTGTTGCTTTGATGCCTTGATCCCGGGTTGTGGGATCCCCTTGTTGTTGTATAATATTCTTTAAAAAAAAAAAAAAAACCCTAAAAGGTACCTAAAAAGTGTCTAAGTGACACTTTACTCTTAAAACAATTTAAAAATGCCTAAATATGACTTTCAATGTCAAAACCAACTAAAAA
>NC_052350.1:10235494-10268713 GCF_009727055.1 Benincasa hispida
AAATATGACTTTCAATGTCAAAACCAACTAAAAATTACCTAAAAAGTGTCTAAGTAATATTTTAACTCACAAAACTTACTCTTAAAACAATTTAAAAATGCCTAAATATGACTTTCAATGTCAAAACCAACTAAAAATTACCTAAAAAGTGTCTAAGTAATATTTTAACTCACAAAACAACTAAAAAAATGTCTAAGTGTGACTCTCAATTTTAAAGTTAACTACAAATGAAACACAGATGATAAAAAATACACAGACACAAAATAATTAGTAGAACAAGGGAGATATTATTAATTCCAACTCCTAAATTATCCAACGTTGAATTCTTTGGATGAAAGTACATATAGGGGCGCCTAACCCTCTTGTCTTGTAAGGCTAGTGAATCTCATAAGCAACAAACTTATAGTAACACTCAAATTAAATATGTAGAAGTCATCTTATATCTCATAAAGACAATGAGATTTCTTCATCTTTTCAATGTAAGATATTTTGTAAAACACACTCAAATAAATAGTAAAATTAGTATATCCTCAATCATATTAGAAAAGCAATTGTGAAATGACTAATTGACTCAAAATTCTTCTGTTAAAGCATTTAAAATCAATTGCTACGATTGTGTTTAATTTAATAATAATAATAATATAGGAAAAAAAACCCAAATTCAATTTTTTTTTAAAAAAGATGCAAACTTAGGGTAGTATAAACATCCATCATGTATAAATATAAACCAAAATTCTCAAAAACAACCATATCCCGCAATAAGAATCTCCACAATAAGAAATCGAGTCATAAGTCTAAAAGGAACTAATAAAAAATAAAAAGGATTAATTGTACTTCTTATTTATTTAATAAAAAATAGAAACTCAAAACTGGACAACTTCTTACTACATAAAAGGGCAAAATAAGAACTTCCACCGTCTCTATTAGCAGAAATCTATCATGAGAATGAACGAACAGTAGAAGACAGTGAATGAAAAGAAAACAATAACTTTGTGTTGTTTTTAAGACATAAAATTCGACTAAAAGCATAGATTATAAAGAAATAGAGATGCAGCTAAATTGATCAATTAGTTGGAGACAATAAAAGTTAAGCAACAATACCTAGATCTGATGAAATCACTCCACCGGTGGCAAGCGAGTAGATGTGTGATGGCGTAGAGAGAAAGAGACGGGAAAATTACTCCACCGCCAGCAACCGATGAGCAGTCGTGCGACCGGGCGGCGTAGATGGGGTTGATTGCGATGGGGCATCGTGCGATGAGGCGATGTGCGATGGAGCAACGTGTGACTGTGGTGGCGACGACGAGCAGCATGCGACAGTGGTGGCGATGCCAGGCAATGTGCGACGGCGACGGATGTTCTCTATATGTTGTGCATCATGTGAGAGGGAGGGAAATGGGAAGGGGGGATTATTTTCTGAAAGTGTGAGGAAAGGGTTTCTTCCCACGCACATTTGTCGACTATTAAAGTTTTTGTCCATGTAAGTGTGTGGGCAAAAACTAAAATAAGCGTTGGCAGAAATCAACCTAATGATTTTTCACTAAGACCAACAAACTTTTTGCCCACGCATATATTTTCGTTGACAGACATGATGTTATGTCCATGCATTTTCAATACGTGAATAGTTTTGTCGATAGTTTTTGTTGCATTGACAGAAAAAATTATTGGCAGAGACAACTTGTCGTGTACTCAGGCATCATACATTACCACAAAACAAATACGGTAATCTAAATATCCACTTCTTCATGAAAATCTTGGATTCTCAGGAAACTATCCACTTTTTAATGGAAATCTTGGATTCTCACGAAAGAAACAACTCATTGGTGATTGATTGGTTGAAGGATGAATCATACTTTTACTATTATTATTTTTTTAGGATTATTATTATTATTATTGTTATTATTATTATTATATTTTGGAATATGAATCATGCTTTTGTCGAATGTGAATATGTTTATGCAATATGCATGGGCTTCAACAGAAATTTTGCATATAAATCGGAAAACCAAGCTCTAGCTAGCACATGCATTGGCTAAATTAGTAGGAGAGGAACAAGGAGAAGATTAGGTTTGGCGGACACCAGTACTTCTTTTTTGGTTTTTGGTTTTTTGTTTTTTGTTTTGGTTTTTTTAAATTTTAGCATATAAGAAAAAACAAACTCAACTAAAATCTAAAACTCCGCCAAATATTTTATTTATTTTGAGATCCGCCAAATAAATTAGAACTAGAAGTTTATTTTATTTTATTATATATAGTTTTTTAAATATAATTCCACTTGATTTTTTAAAAAAAATTTCACAAAACATCTAATATTTGGATGTTATTTTAGTTTCATCCCTAATATTTGATCATTTTAAATTATACTTTCAAGTTTTAAGCGAGTCTACCACGATCAAAATTGGTTATCACATTTTTCAAAAGAAAGACCATCGAGAAAAGGGATTTTTATATTTTTCTCCTAATTTTTTTTAAGGTCAACGTCAATTTTTTTAATAATATGGATATTTATTTATTTATTATTGTAAATTTATTAAGTATCAATGAAGTAGGTTTAGCCCAAGTAAGCATCACATTTATGGTTTTATAATCTAGATTTGAACCTTTTTTTTAGACTAAGGTCGAGATCCATTCCATCGATTTTTAGGTTTTTTTTAAGAAAAGATTTTTAGTTTCTAAATTTAAACCTAAAGAAATTATTTTAAATGGTAAAATTGTTAAAAATATTTACAAAATATAGTATAATTTTATAATTATCAATGATAGACGCTATAGACAATAATAGACTCTATCAGTGATATTGATAAATACTGATAGAAGTTTAAGAGTGTTTATAATTGATACTTCTAAAATAAAAATCTTTAAATTTATTTGTTTTTTTTTTTTTTTTTTTTTTTTACGTTTTTTATTGATTATTTGAAAAATTCAAGTGGAGTTTAATAAATATATATATTCTCCACTATCTTAATTTTAGTGTGCAGAAGTTCCAACGAACCCGTAAGCACTAGCGTCGTCGTTATCCACAAACTCCGCCAAACAAACTACTCCTGCACGGCCCGCCATCTCACCGTCGCCGCCCAGCGATTCCGGCCTCCGTCTTGAGGTTTTTAACCCTTGCAATGGCTCCAGATTCTAGAGATTAGCATACCTTGCTTCAAGATATTCTTCGATTTTTACTCTGCTCCTCCATCGTCGCTTCGCCGTCCTCGCCGTCGCAATTAGGGGGCGGAGATACCTAATCTTCAATGGACGAAATTCCGTCGTAATCGAGTTAAATTTCAACGAAATTTCCTACACAAGCAAGTACGAAATCCTTCGTCAGATCAAAATTTATCGCCTAGGGAAAAGTAGATGAGGACTGAAAATATTAAGAAATCGATTTCGTGCTTTACTTTTTTTCCTTTTTTTAATACATTTTTGACTGAATCTCATAGGTTTTCCTATTCCTTCTGATTCTTTAATTCTCTTCAGTTTGCATCTGATTGTCATTCGTAGCTGCCGCTAAAGCAAGAAATTCCAGACCGCGGCTTAATCCGATGCCTTCTTTCCGCGCTTTCCTCAACAGCCCCGTTGGCCCTAAAACAACTCATTTTTGGGGGCCTGTTGCTAACTTTGGTTTCGTCGCTGCTGTATGTTCTGCTAATTTTCCATTACAATATTATCTCAAGTAGTCTCGATGATTTCTCAATTCTTCATTTTCATGTTCTTCTCTGCTTGTGGTGTAAACTGTAATCAATCTCAGGGGCTTGCAGATGTGAGAAAACCCGCCGATATGATTTCTGGGAGAATGACGGCAGGTTCAAAACGTTTTCATTCTGAATATAATTTGAATTCAAACAAGGCTTGATTTGTAATGATTGTTTGGTCGTATTGCAGTTTTGTGCGTCTATTCATTGTTATGCATGAGATTTGGGTATATGGTTCGGCCTCGAAACTATTTGCTCATGGGATGTCATGCTGCGAATGAGACTGTTCAGCTCTATCTTCTCTCTCGTTGGGCGATGGGTCAGAGGAAGACTGTAAAAAATTACAGCAACGAGTAGCTTCATCTTCGTTTCAATGGCGGTGGAATGAATATGATGCCATTATTGCTGTTTCGAATCCCTTGCCTTTGGGGTTTGATTTCTTTATTA
The DNA here is from genome assembly GCF_009727055.1 of Benincasa hispida. Lineage (NCBI taxonomy): Eukaryota > Viridiplantae > Streptophyta > Magnoliopsida > Cucurbitales > Cucurbitaceae > Benincasa > Benincasa hispida. The sequence continues at coordinate 10,239,625 of NC_052350.1, forward strand.
ATAATTAATTAAAAGACGACATTGGTGACTTTAATTTCGTAATTTACTTGCTAATAAGTTATGCTTATATTTGACTTCACTCTTACATAATTAATTTTTAATTTGAAAATATAATTGTGCGAAGATGCAAATAGAGTAAGTGGATGTCGTATTTAGAATATATTGATTGTGGTTTTAGACTTTCTAGTGGCTAATGAAGTATTCCGATTCTATTCAAAACCAAAATTCGATTTTAATCTATGATAATATTAAAGAAGACCCATTTGTTTTAACAACTAGTATTAGAGCTAGTTCTTCAAGAAAGCTCTAAAATACTTTAAGAATATCAAGAAAGTCAGAAATGATAATAATTCGGTATGAGGTGGAGAAATTCACAGGAAATGAGGATTTTCAACTGTGTATGAAGAAAATTCAAGCTTTTCTAACTTTACAGAAGGCTTTATGGGTTCTTGCTAAATCCTTGTATGAAACTCTCACTAAATAAGAAAGGCAGAATATGAGCAAGTGGCTTATGGAGCACTGATTTTGAATATTTCAAATAATGTGCTAAGGTAGGTCCTCAACGAGAACACAACCTATGAGGTGCGGGAGAAGCTGAAGAAGCTCTATATAAAGAAAGATGTGCCTAACAAGTTATACGTGAGGGAGAAATTGTTTTCCTTCAAAATTAGTTCTTCAAAGTCCTTAGATGCGAATCTTGATGAGTTCAAGAAACTCACAAATGAGTCCCCTCAAACAGGGGACAAGTTGGAAGAAGACAATGAGGCAACGACTTTGATAAACTCTCTACATGAGAGTTATAAAGATGTGAAGGCAGTATTGAAATATGGAAGTTATAAAGATGTGAAGGCAGTACCGAAATATGGAAGAGATTCAATTTCTGTTGATAATGTAATCACAACCTTGAGAAGTAAGAAGCTAGAGCTTAAAGTTGAATTTAAGGATAGTGGTGATGCTGAATCACTATTTATAAAAGAAAATCTTTCTCAAGAAATGGGAAATCTAACTTTAAAAAAGGGAATCGTGCACAGAGGGATAAATCTATTTTGAAATGTTTATTTTGTCATAAAGAAGGACATTTCAAAAGAGATTGTCCTGCCAGACAGAAGAAACCATACAGAAAGGATTTCAAAAGGCCAAAAGAACACGGTAGAGGAGATGTTTCTATTGGGGAGGATGGACTTGAATTCATAAAAATTCTTATGACCACTGAGGAAAGAGTAAATGACCATGAATCTAAAGAAGACTGAGTGTTAGACTCATGTTATACCTATCACATGACATCATCAAAGGCATGGTTTATCTCCTATAAATCATGGGATGGTGGATCAGTATTCATGGGAGACAATCACAACTGTAAGTTGGTTGGAATAGGCTCAGTGGTGCTTAAAACTCCACAACAGAGACATGTTCCTCAAAGAATAAGGCATGTTCCACAGTTTAGACGAAATCTGATTTTTATGGGAATGCTTGATGACCAAGGTTGTGTGTTTGTTGGAAAGAATGGAAGCCTAGAGATTTCGAATGATGGAAGACCTATCTTTAATGGGGTGAAGTCTAATGGGCTGTACTTTGTGATAAATGTTTCATTACCAGCTCAAACATCTGTAGCACGGAAGCTTGAGGATGTGAGATTGATTTGTGGCATAGAAGACTCTCACATATAAATGAGAGGAATTTTAGTGGGCTGATCAACCACTGAAATTCTAAGCTACAAATATGCTGACTTGTGAGTACCTACAAAGATTCCTTCATGGAGCGGTTCAAGGTATTTTCTTTCTCTAATAATAGACTCAAGAAAATTTTGGGTATTTTTGCTAAAATCCAAAGACCAAACATTTGACAAAGTAAAAAATTGAAAATCTATTGTTGAGAATCAACCTAGTAAGAAAGTAAAATACTTAAGGACAGACAATGGTTTAGAATTCTTAGGCAATGACTTCAATAGTTGTTGTGCTGAGAATGGAATTACAAGGCATAAAACAGTAACCTACACTCCATTTAGCTGAGAGGATGAATAGAACTATCTGTTGGGTTGTATGTCCTAAAACTCGCAATTTGTAAAGTTAAACATTTTCTATTATCAGTAAAGATGTTATTCATCTTTTATTCAATAAATTGTTATTGGTTTTTATGTGGAGACATAAAGATGCATCAAGTTTGAGTAAATAGCCAAAACGGTCTATAGTATATGAATAAGGTTGAGTACCTTATTCTGGTAATACTATTGTATGTGGTCCAGTTTGTGGTTGCTAATTTGTTGTAAGGTGCTACAAACGAAGTGATCTTGATTCGTTCATATATTAACATGAGGAGTGGGGGCGTCCTATGGAATGAGTTTGCATAAGATCGGACCAAAAAATAAGTTTGTTTATTATTCAAGACTTGACTATTTCGCGTAAATGGCCTACGTAACTCGATCTTAATCCTGAGCTAACTATGAACTCCTGTTTATTTGAGATTATCCTTAGATTTTCATAGGTGGGGGTTGTCTCAACAGTGTCGGCTTAATAAGTCTCCCATTTCAAGGGTAAGATCGGGTAGATAACTGGGGATAGAGGGTGCAAGATGGAATTCACGCCTACCTAATTTAGGAATAGGAAGGTTGTTCTAAGTGTTGAATCCAGGTCTTGAGCAAGGGACACCACCCTCTCATTGGCTCGAGAGGGATCCGGTTTAGTGATTGGATCACAAACCAATTGTTTATTAGAGGATCAGTGGAACTTAAGAAAACTTAAGGAGAAAGATGTAATTTTGGGGGTAAAACAACATTTGACCCAACCGTTATTACAAACAACTTGTGAAAGGTTGACTTATTGATTATGGTTAAATCAAGTGGACACAAATATATTTACGTTGAGAAAAGTGGAACTATCGAGTTATAGTGGTATGACTCGGTAGTTAATGAATATCGATTAATTTGGTCTAAAGAGTTTTAGCTAATTAATCTCAAATCATTGGAGCTCATGATCTGTAGGTCCATAAATCTCTCTACTAGCTCGTAAAACATGAACACCTTGGATTAGTAAATTGAGTGAATTTTGAATAATTTCAATTTGAAGTTCAAATTGAAATGTGAACACCTTGGATTAGTAAATTGAGTGAATTTGGAAAAATTGAAATTCAATTTGAAATGTTCAAATTGAATTTAGGGTTTGAATTTGAATAGTTCAAATTCAAATTAGGGTTTGTACAATTATATTCGATATAATTAATTAACGTTTAATTTATTGAAATTAAACGAAATGGGAGAGTTTATAATATTTATATATTGATTTAAATATTAATAACGTGAATAGGACTCATGTTTAAAATTAGGTGTGTGATTAATTTAATATTTGATATTAATTTATTATTTAATTAATTAAAATCAAAAAAATTAAATTTTGAAATTTTAAGTTTAATTAATTTTGAATTAATTGAGATTAAAATTCAAATTGGAAATTAAGTTTCTTAGTGGAAACATCCAACCTGACTTGAGGTAGAAAGTGGATTGTTTCTAATTAGAACACTTAGGCCACTTAAACTTGAACTTGGATGTGGCATGGACTCTTCTCTTTAGTGATTGCATGAAGATGAGGGATAAAACTCTTTGATTTCTCAGATTTGGTAGGGTTGGTTGTTGGATATTTGTTTCTGCACATGAGTTAATCTTCCTACCAAAACCCATTCCACTCCCTTCACAAATTCACTTCATTTTTTAGTTCCACCACTCAGATTCAAGGCTGAGATTAGTAAGAAGATCTCTTGGTGGTTTATTAAGTTTTTGGAGCTAGTTGGATTTTGGAGAATTCTTCAAAGATATGATTTCTGGAAACCCTCTTTTTGAAAAACCTGTGTTTACATGCTTTTAGAACTTAAATTAAATGTAATTAGAGTGCTTACTAATTTTGATTGCTTCCATTGCTTGTTTATACATTCCATCAATTGGTATCAGAGCATGATTTAAGTACTCAATTAATGTTAATTTGAGTATGGTGGGTGAATTTCTATGAATGCATGTTTTGGGACTGATATAGTGTGTTAATCAACTTTGGCAATAGATTACTCTTTGATCCAGTTGTGAAATTTGTAACTAACTCTTATTTGATGAGCTTTTATGTGTGCTCTAGAGCCTGTAATTTATTTGAAATTAATAGAGTTGATTTTAGGTTGTAATCAAAGTGAGAAGTAAGCGTGGTTGAGCTGCAAATTTCTGGACTGAAGCTTCTGCCCGTCAATGTCGCGACGCTGTTCATCAAGCATTACAATGCTTCAAGCATAATGATGAATAGCATTGCAATGTTGGGATGCAGCGTCACGACGCTGTTCATCCCAGCTAAGAACAACACACGTCCGTGAGCCAGTTTACACGGGAGGTGGTTTGACCGATCTAGCTTCTTCTGGTCTGGTTCAGCTCGATTTGGTCTGCTTTAACGCCTTTTGAAGGTCTTGAGGTTCGGTTTGGGTCGGTTCATGCGGTCCATATTAGAATTGAAGCTGTTTTTTTAACCTATTTTGTAATAATTTAAGTTATTATTACTTGCTTAGGATGCCAAAGTTGAACCATATAAGCGTTGTTTAAATATTTATGCATGTGATGTATGTTATATTTAAATTAAAACATGTTTGTGCATTTTATATGCCATGTAGATTTAAAATCCTACCATAGAAAGCATGTTACATGCATTAGATATATGTTATAAATAGTTATAATATATAGTATGCATGTTTAGGGTTTCTAATGTTTAATATAAATGTTATATTAATTATGAATACCTTTGTTGAATGTTATGGGTGCAAAGCATATCTAATTTTATATTTTGTTATAAAATTGATTTAGACATTAAAATCCATAACAAAGATAAGTTGCATGCTCATGTAGGTTAAACATTTATTTTAATAATTAAAATAGGTCGTTGTCTTATAAAACACAGTTACAAACTCAACTAGTATATAATCCTGTCTAAGGCTGAAGGTTTTAAGTTGACGATCTACGGAACACTTCCTACTTGGGAATTATAGCCGAATAATTGAGCATTGTTAACTGATTTTATAAGTGTATGCGAGCAGTGTGAGGTAATAAAATGGTTCATCACCTAGACATCGTATGTTAAAATCCATTTAAACGTTATACTTAGATAAATCACATAGACTTAGGTTGTTTAATTAGTCGGAATAAACCTACGTATAAATATACCCATATAATTATTAGAACGCTTCAGCGAGAGTTTAATAATATATATGATATATCGTTAGAACGCTTCAGTAGGAATTTAATAACATATATGATATGTTAGAGCGGTTCAGTGGGAGATTAATAACATATATGATATGTTGCTTTTTAGCTCTCGCATCTCTAAGAGTTCACATCAAGATTCATGTTTCGCTTTGTTTCAAATATACAATGTTTGCATGAATCAAGATCTAGGTGAATAAGGGAAGTTGTTCACAATAAAATCAAATATACAATGTTCTGATTTTAATTTTCACGTCCCTAAAGAGTTCACACCGTGAGGTTCATTCAACACTTCGTGTCACTCAGGGAGTGATCTCCATTGAGAAAGTGTTTGCAGGAGTCAATACCAAGGTGAATAAGGGGAAATTGTTCAGTGTAAAATCAAATATGTGATATATTGTTTTTAACTCTCACATCCCTAGAAAGTTCACACCGTGAGATTCATATGACATTTCGTGTCACCCTGGGAGTGACCTCCATTTGGAAAGTGTTTGTATGGGTCAAGATCAAGGTGAATGGGGAAGTAGTTCATAGTAAGTGGGTGAAGGATATGTGTCAACGTGTTCTGCAGTCTTTTTCGTTGGTTTGGACTGTGAGATTCCTATGTTGCACCTGCTAGTTAGCTTTAGGCGGCCCTTGCTAGTCGTTTAATGATGGCTATCCCCTCGGAGGATTGTAACATAGGATTCGGAACAACTCAAACTTCAGAAATGGATAGAATTTCTTAGATCCATTTCCAACCTTGACTCTCCAATTCGGTAGCATCGTTGGGACCGACCTCTGAACTCTGAAAATGAAGGGTTACATTTACAAAATTACTAAGTGTTAGTAATTTCTGACCAAAAACGGTAACTAAATGACTATAGGAATAAGAGTTATTATGAAGATAGTATTTCGTCAAGAATGTCTTGCTTTAGTGAAGACGTATTTGACTGTCCCTCAGTAGCATTTATTCTGACTCACTATAGTATCGTTGCAAATAAATAATGATTATGGGTACATTATTATTTTTTGCTAAAATTTGATTTGAATTTAGTTGCAATTCACTAATAAGAATTTGTTTAAATTTTCAGCATGTTGAATTCTTCTAGAATACTCGCTTCCGTATTAGTTAATGGTAGTGACATTTCAACATGCTTTTACTAGCAAATAATGATTCAAAACAAGTTTTAACATAAGAATGTCTCTATCTCCCATCTCATTGAAAGTTTTGAACTATATAGATGAGAATGTGAAAATCGAACGACATAGTAAATACGATTTACTTGTCATCGAAACATGCTTAGTGAAAAATGATAAAAAAATGACTTGGATAATAGATTCAGTTGGCGCTAATCATATATGTATTTTTCAACAGAAAACAAGTTTCTGGATACAATTAACAAAAGGCAAAGCAACCTTTAAAATAGGGACTGGGGAAGTTATTTCAGCTAAAACAGTGGGAGATATGAAGTTGTTTATAGGAGATAAATACATTTTACTTGAAAATATTTATTACATTCCTTCTATGAAAAGGAATTTAAGATATCTTATGTTTGCTGAAACAAAACTACAAAGTTTCTTTTAAAAATAATGAAGTGTTCATTACTTCAAAAGATATCAAAATTTGTTTTGCAAAACTAGAAAATAACTTGTACATGTTAAAACCGACTGAGCTGAAACTCAAAATAAGAAACGGAAAAATTCTCCAAATGCCTATCTTTGGCACTTGAGACTTGGTCACATCAATCTCAACAAGATTGAAAAATTTGTGAAGAACGGTAATCTAAATCAGTTAGAAGACAATTCATTACCTCCTTGTGAATCTTGTCTTGAGGGTAAAATGACTAAAAGATCTTTTTTTGAAAAAGGTTTTAGAGCCAAAGAACCCTGGAACTGGTACATTCAGACCTTTGTGGTCCATGTTAAAGCTAGAGGAGGGTATGAATATTTCATAGCTTCATTGATGATTATTTAAGGTATGACCATATTTACCTAATGCATCATAAGTTCGGAACACTTGAAAATTTCAAAGAATAAAATGCTGAGGTTGAGAACCAATTAGGTAAAAAGCTTAAAACATTTTGATCAGATCGAGATGGTGAGTATATGGACTTAAAATCCCAGGACTATTTGATAAAACATGGAATTTAGTCGCAACTCACATCTCCTGGCACACCTCAACAAAATGGTGCGGCAGAAAGGAGAACTATGACCTTGTTAGACATAGTTCATTCTATGATGAGTTATGCCTAGTTGCCAAATTCTTTTTGGGGACACGCAATTGAGACTGCGGTGTATATATTGAACATGGTTCCCTCGAAAAGTGTTTCAGAAACACCTTAAGAGTTATGAAGAGGATGTAAAGGTAGTTTACGTCACTTCAAGATTTTGGGATGACCAACACATGTGTTGGTGCAAAATCTTAAAAAGTTGGAACTTCGTTCAAAGGCATGCATGTTTGTAGGTTACCCTAAAGAGACAAAAGATTTTTTTTTTAATTTAATTTTTTTTTTTATGATCATCAGGATGTTAAGGTATTTGTATTGATAAATGCAATTTTCCTAGAGGAAAAACACAATAAAAATCATCAACCTCGCAGTAGGCTAGTAATAGATGAAATGACCAGAGAAACGACAAATGAATCAACAAGAGTTGTTGATCGAGCAGGTTCATCAACAAGAATTGTTGATGAAACTGGTACTTCACATCCTTCTCAAGAGTTAAAAGTGCCTCGACGTAGTGGGAGGGTTGCACAACAGCCTGACCAGTACATGGGTTTTATTAAAACTCAACTCTTCATACCAAATGATGGCTTAGAGGATCCATTAACTTTCAAACAAGTAATAGAAGATGTGGATAAAGACCAGACATTAAAGCCACGAACCTTAAAATGCAGTCAATGTACTTCAATTTAGTCTGAGATCTTGTAGATCTACAAGAGAAAACGAGACCAAGCTGGTAACGTACAAACCTACAAGGTTAGGCTTGTGGCAAAAGGGTTTATCCAAGAGAGGGGGTAGACTATGAAGAAACTTTCTCTCCGGTTGCCATGATAAAGTCTATTAGAATACTCTTGTCCATAACTGCCTTTTATGATTATGAAATCTGGCAAATAGATATCATGACAGCCTTTCTTAATGGCTATCTTGAGGATAGTATCTATATGTTTCAACCATAAGGGTTTATAGAACAGGGTCAAGAGCAAAAGATTTGCAAGCTTAATAGATCCATTTATGGGTTGAAACAAGCGTCTAGATCTTGGAATATGAGATTTGACACTGCGATCAAATCTTATAGCTTTGAAGAAAATGTTGACGAACCTTGTGTCTACAAGAAAATCGTTAACAAAACTGTCGCTTTTCTGGTTTCGTATGTTGATGATATTCTATTAATAGGAAATGAGGTAAAATTTCTGGCTGGCGTCAAGAGATGGCTTGCTACGCCATTTCAAAAGAAAGATTTGGGAGAAGCTCAGTATGTTCTTGGGATCCAAATAGTTTGGAACCGCAAGAACAAAATTTTAGCATTATCTCATGTATCTTATATAGAAAAGATGTTGTCTAGATATAACATGAAAAATTCCAAGAAAGGAATGTCACCTTTCAGGCATGGAATTCGTCTGTCTAAGGAACAATGTCCTAAAACACCTCAAGAGGTTGAGGTTATGAAACAAATTCCATATGCATCAGCAGTAGGGTTTAATGTATGCAACGTTGTGTACTTATCTCGACATATGCTATGCAATTAGAATTGTCAGCAGATTTCGGTCCAATCCAGGATATGATCATTGTGAAGGAACTCTTATCAAAGAGTACCTATGAGTGGAAGCAAGATCGTTCCAAATTCATTGTGACAGAAATAAAAGCATTCACAACCAAACATACAAGTTTTGCATTTACTAGCAAAATTACGACATGCTTTTAACAACAAATACAAACGAACGAGAGACGTACCTCTTGAAGAACCCTTCTTCTCTTTATCTCTCACTCTTGCTTGGAATAACACCTTTCGTTGTCGCTGTGCACACCAAGCAAATCATCCAACAAATCTCGTTGTCGCTCACCACTGAACGGTCTTCAACACAAACATGCAGCAAGGAGGATACCACCATTCAGTAACCTCGGTATTCTTGGAGTGAGAATCCAAGAGGTGTGGGCTCTATTGTATTTGGTAATGGGAAGGAGGAAACACGACCGTATTCAACGACCAAGCAAGTGGGAGAGGTTTTGTGTCTATCGTATAGAGGATACTTGATTGTTTAAAAAAAAGGTGCACGATCGTTTAGGTAATCGGGTCTGATTGTTAGACGATTGTTTAGTTAATCTTGCTCTCGCACGCGATCGTTTAGTAAAAGCTATACGATCGTTTAGGTTGACTGCGCATGTACACGATCGTTTAGGAAGACTTGAGCTATTGTGCAGGCTCTTGTTAGCTATACGATGGGCAGTGTACAAATTAGTGAAGCGATCATCCGATCTCTTTGCAAAATGAAAACTACATTTTATCCTTCAGTTATGAAAACTGAATGCAACTTCCCACTTTCACGCACGGTTATGGAGAAAACTACCAACAATTATCTCATAATTGTTTAATTATAAATAAATATAATAACTAACTTATCATAGTATATTTATAACCTATAGTTTTAATATCACATCATATGTAACATATAAACCATAGTCCTTTTCTCCTCCACTAGATATAAATCATATTTATATCATTTTCCTCCAATAAATGTATCTCATACATCATGTCAACTATATCATATATAATTGACCATTTTATCATATCATATATAATCAAACTCCCTTTTGTTCATTTGAACACTTCAAACTGACCGAAAAACTTATTCTCAACTTGAATCCATTGACCTACCAAGGGACCTTATGAACCTGTGGCATGAAGCTCCAACAGTACGTGAATGGCTGACTAAACTCTTTAGCCACGAGATCCACCATCCGTTAACTGCCAGACACACCACTAAAGGCCGACAGTTGCATTCTTCTCACCACATATATATTTCTGTGTCCTTCAGATATAACCAGTCAACAGTATGATAACCCTTCATAGATGCTCGTAAGTACAACTGGATGAATTTACCGTTTTGCCCCTGTAGTTACAACTAACTCCTTAAGTACTACTGATCCCTCTAATGAACAATACAACATAGTCCTACTATGTGTGGACACCTCTCGAGCCATGAGAAGGTGTGTGGCGCCACATCATTTAAACCCCGGAATCAACCCTTAAAGGAGCAATCTAACTATTTACCCCTACTTTGGGGAAGGAGTGAATTCTATCTTGTATAGCTGAGTTCCCAACTCCCAAATCAGAAGAATCCCCAAAGTGGTAGGTTTGAGTAGACAATTTGGCCATTCGCATCCATGTAAATCAAAGGACTGCTCTCAGAGGCAAGAGTTCCCAACTCACTCAAGATTAAGGTCATGTTACCTCTGGTCATCCTAGTGAAGTAAAGTCTCTGTCATGAATGGCGTTATATCTGTCTCTTATACACATCTAGATGTGTATAAGAGACAGCAGTATGATAACCCTTCATAGATGCTCGTAAGTACAACTGGATGAATTTACCGTTTTGCCCCTGTAGTTACAACTAACTCCTTAAGTACTACTGATCCCTCTAATGAACAATACAACATAGTCCTACTACTGTCTCTTATACACATCTAGATGTGTATAAGAGACAGGTCTTCACATGAATAATCAGGATCAGACCATCTGTAGTAAGTGACAACACTTGTAACTCTCTACAAAGCGGGTCACATCCATAGTGTCACTAGGATAAAGTTTCCCTCCTATATCCATATACTACAGACCATTTTGGTTATCACTGAATGCATGATCCACCAATATGTCTCCATATACATACTTAAGTTACAACCATAACCAGGGATCATAGTTTATTGGTTTATGGTAAAGCAATTAAAACATCCAATGTTTCATAGACAATAGTGAAGAAAATATCATATATTATTACATCATAAACGTTTGTTCAATACAGTATTTACAAACTACAGGACCCAACAAGAGTTTAGGGCATCATCCCCAACACATTGGACTGCCGTTGAAAACATCCTCAAGTATCTTCAGAGAACGAGAGATTATATGCTTATGTATGATACTAAAGATCTGATCCTTACTGGATACACTGATTCTAACTTCCAGACCGATATTGATTCAAGGAAATCAACTTCAGGGTTTGTATTCACTCTAAATGGAGGAGTATCAAGCAAAGTTATATTGCTGACTCCACAATAGAAGTTGAGTATGTAGCTGCAAGTGAAGCAGTAAAAGAAGCAGCATGACTCAAAAAATTCCTGATTGATTTAGAAGTAGTTCCAAATATACGCCTGCCAGTTACCTTATATTGTGATAACAGTGCAGCGGTTGCCTACTAAAATGAACCTAGAAGCCATAAGCGTGGAAAATATATCGAGAGCAAATACCATCTCATCAAGGAGATTGTACATAACGAAGACGTAATCGTCACGCAGATAGCCTTACAAGACAACTTGGCTGATCCATTTATGAAGGCCCTCTCGACTAAAGTGTTCGAGGGTCACCTAGTGGGGCTAGGACTACGAGACAATTAGAACTAGGCCAAGTGGGAGAAAATATTGGATATCTGATGCCCTAGTTTATTGTATTCGATCTTTTGTATGTTTTCTCTCATTGAACCCAACATTGTATATTTTTGCATATATCCACGGGAGTTTTAGTCAAAGTGGGAGTTTGTTGGGTTGTATGTCCTAAAACTCGCAGTTTGTAAAGTTAAACATTTCTATTATCAGTAAAGATATTATTCAACTCTTCTCCAATAAATTGTTATTGATTTTTGTAAATTGCGCTTGTAAAGACTAAATTCAATAAACTAAGATTCATGGCTATTATATGAGTACTTGAACTTTATGTGGAGACATAAAGATGGATCAAGTTCGAGTAAATAGCCAAAACGGTCTATAGTATATGAATAAGATTGGGTACCTTATTCTGGTAATACTATTGGATGCAGCTCACTTTGTGGTTGTTACAATTTGTTGTAAGGTGTTACAAACGAAGTGATCTGAATTCGTTCATATATTAACATGAGGATTGGAGGTGTCCTATGGAATGAGTTTGCATAAGATCGGACCAAGAAAGAAGTCACAATTACTTTATAACCCTGTTTATTGTTCAAGACTAACTATTTTGCGTACCTAGGTAACTCGATCTTAATCTTGAGCTATTATGAACTCCTGTTCATTCAGGATTATCCTTAGATTTGCATAGGTGTTGGTTCAATAGCGCTGACTCAATAAGCATCCCATTTCAGGGGTACGACCGGGTAGATAACTGGGGACATAGGGTTCAAGATGGGATTCACGCCTACCTAATTTAGGGATAGGAAGGTTGTTCTCTTAAGTGCTGAATCCAAGTCTTGAACAAGGGGCCCCACCCTTTCATTGGCCTAAGAGGGATCCGATTTAGTGATTGGATTACAAATCGGTTGTTCATTAGAGGATCAGTGAAACTTAAGGAGCAAGACATAGTTACGGGGGTAAAACATCATTTGACCCAGCCATTATTACGAACAACCTGTGAAGGGTCGGCTTACTGATTATGATTAAATCAAGTAGACATAAATATATCTACATTGAGGATAGTGCAACTATCAAGCTATAGTGGAATGACTCAGTTGTTAACGAGTATCGATTAATTCGGTCAAAAAAATCTTAGCCAATTAATCTCAAATCATTGGAGGTATGATCTGTAGGTCCATAAGGTCCCTCTACTAGCTCGTAAAACATGAACACCTTAGATTAGTAAATTAAATGAATTTGGAATAATTTCAATTTGAAATGTTCAAATTGAATTTAGGGTGTGAATTTGAATAGTTCAAATTCAAATCAGGGTTTGTACAATTATATTTGATATAATTAATTAACATTTAGTTTATTGAAATTAAACAAAATTGGAGAGTTTGTAATATTTAAATATTGATTTAAATATTAATCACGTGAATAGAACTCATGTTTAAAATTAGGTGTGTGATTAATTTAATATTTGTTATTAAATTATTATTTAATTAATTAAAATCAAATTAAGTTTCAATTTTAATTCAATTTGAGAAATTTAATTTTAAAATTTCAAATTTAATTAATTTTGAATTAATTGAGTAAAATTCAAATTGGAAATTAAGTTTCTTAGTGGAAACATCTAACCTCACTTGAAGTAAGAGGTGGATTGTTCCTGATTAGAACACTTAGGGCACTTAAACTTGAATTTGGATTTGGCATTGACTATTCTCTTCAGTGCTTGCATGAAGATGAGGGATAAAACTCTTTGATTTTCTCAAATTTGGTAAGGTTAGCGGTTGGAAATCAGTTTCTGCACATGAGTTCTTCTTCCTACCAAAACCGACTCCACTCCCTTCACAAATTCACTTCATTTTTTTTGTTCCACCACTCATATTCAAGGCTGAGATTAGTAGAGAAGATCCCTTGGTGGTTCATTAAGTTTTTGGAGCTGAGAATTAACAGAGAGCAGCTGGATTTTTAAGGATTCTTCAAAGGTATGATTTCTGAAAATCCTCTTATTGAAAAACTTGTTTTACATGCTTTTAGAACTCAAATTAAATGTAATTAGAGTACTATTGATTCTGATTACTTCCGTTGCTTGCTTATACATTCCATCTCTATCCTAGGGAGAGTAGGATGCATGATTTCAGAATCTAAAGTGGAAGAGTCTTTTTGGGCAGAGACAATGGCTACAACTTGTTTTACTATCAATAGGAGTCCTTGCACAACTAGTGACTTTAAAGCACCTGAGGAAGTTTGGTCAGGGCATCCTCCTAACCTCTCTTTCTTAAAGCCTTTTGGCTGTGTGGGATATATTCATGTCAAATGAAGGTTCAACCTAGAGCTATGAAGTGTATGTTCATTGGCTATCCAGAAGGAACTAAAGGGTTCAAGTTGTGGGATTTCAGATCTAATCAAAGCATAATCAACAAAGATGTTGTATTCAGAGAAGAAGTACTCTATATGGGCTCTAAAGATTCTAAACCAACTGAAATTGGTAATGGAACAGTGACTCAAGATCATTCTGAGATGGAATTCTCTAATGTTCCTCAAATTCCTTTCAATCCTATTTAAATTGATTGCCCTGATCAGCCTGAAGAAGAACAGACAGGGACAGAGGCAGAAACCCAAGGTAGAAACCAAAGAACCTCAACCTCAAAACTTAACAAACTACACTCTAACAAGAGATAAAACTAGAAGGGAAAGAAGGCCATCCCAAAGGTGTTGGGATTGATGCTTTAAATCTCGAAGGGTCACATAGTTTGTAATTATAATGTACAAACATTTTATTTATGTAATAAAATATTTGATGTTTTATTTCAAAATTAGGTGCATTAACCACAAAGCAATAAACAACATCCAGGGTTATGTTGCTTAAACATGTATGTAGAGACATACGGGTAGATCATGTTTAAGTGATAACCTAAATGGTATGTAGTAGATGGATAAGGCTAGATACCTTATCCTGGTGACACTACGAGTATGGCCCGCTTTGTAGGTATTACAATTGTTGTAAAGTACTACAAATGATCTGATCCTGATCATTCATGTGGGGACATGTGAGCAGAGATATTCTATATAAAGGAATTTGTATAAGACTGAACCACGAAATGTTTAGTCTCATTATATAGCATTGTTCATAATAGAGACTTACATTTCACTAGGATGACTATAGGTAACATGACCTGAATCCTGAGTGAGTTGTGAACTCCTGCCTATGAGGGCAGTCACTTGATTTGTATGGGTGAGAGTGGCCAGATCGTCGTCTCAACAAGCCTACCATTTTGGAGATTCGTCTGATTGGGGAGCTGGGAACATAGCTACACAAGAAGGAATTCACTCTTTCCACAATGTCAGGGCAAGTAGATAAATTGCTCTCTTAAGAGCTGATTTTGGGGCTTGAACAATGTGGCGCCACACCCTCTCCTGACCCGAGAGGGATTTGATCATAGTCGGACTATGATTTATTGTTCATTAGAGGGATCAGTGGTACTTAAGGAGTTAGATGTAACTTCTGTGTTTTTTACAAGAGAAAAAAGTTTTCTCCCATCTTCCATCTCCTCCTCTTTTCCTAAAAAAATATTCTTCCCTTCCCTCTCATCCAATTTCACCAGAGCCCAAACCTCCTGGATTCTTATCCCAGAGAATACCAAGGTCACCGTTTGTGGTTGTGTTTGGGGTTTCCAATGAAGATCATCTTCAAAGGTAAGGGTTTTCTGAAACACTTTATTTTATTTAGTATTTTTTTAAAAAGGCATGTTGTATATTTTTAATTAAATGCATATATATTCTTCTTCTCTGTAAAGTTGCGTTTATGTAAAGAATTAGGATTTGGGAGATCCGTTTTCGCTCAAGGGTCCCTTCATTGTGGATCCTTTAATTGGTATCAGAGCCATTAGATTTTGATCCCAAATCCTAATTTTTTTAAAATTTATTTTACAATCATGGTGGGATTTAATTTTTTTTCTGCATTATGTAATTGATTCATGTGATGAATGATGTTTTGATGAATATAGGTATTGTTAATGGACATTTTGGGATAGAATACAGATTTTCATGACTTTATTCTTTACAAATTTATTTGTAAAGGCCCATTGCTCTAGAGTCTGTAATTCAAATTCCTTGAATCGTTCGTGGCTTTTCTGGTGCAAAATTGGAGAAAACGGGACCAAATTCGACAAAGAATCAATGGAATTCGCAGCAATACAGTCGAGACTGTACCACAATGTTGCAACGCTATGCCCTAGCATTGCAACGTTGCGATGAAGAATACCATTGTGTTCTCTCTGTAACGTTGCAATGCTGGGCACAGCCTCGCAACGCTGCGATGTAGAAAGAACCAACCGGTTCTGGTCCAATTTGGTTGGTGGCTCTTGGTTCAGTTTTTGTTCAATCAGTTCGAGTGGTTCGGTTCGATTCATTGGCTGGTTGGTCTGGTTCGAGCGGTTCAAGGCCCGATTCGCTTGGATTTGAATCAGTTAACTTTTATTCTTGTAATAATTAGTTTTTGAATTTCTTTCAGGTGTTCTATCCTGGCCCATTAACTGTTATTTTTTTTTAATATACATGTGATATATGTTTTATACATATATATATGTCATATAGAATTAAATTGCATCATAGGTTATGCATTTAATTTTATGCATAATTTATATTATAAGTGTTATAATATATGAATATGCATGATTTAGATTACTATATGCAGGATTGAAATTAATATATGCATACATGCATAATTTGTATTATAAGAGTTATAATATATAGTATGAATGTATGTTTATAGCATATTATTAATTTTTTTTCATTACTTTATTATATAATTGTTATATGTTAGTAATGAAATAAAATTGCATGAAGCATGACACTACTTTATGTTAATTTATAAATGTTATAATTTACTAAAGTTTGTCAAAGCATGCATTGTATGGTTTTAATTTATTTCTTTTGATTATAATTGTTATAACAAAATGAAATTAGAAATTAAAATCAATAATTAAGAGTTGCATGCAAACCTTAGGTTTTAATCGTTTTTTAAAATTGTTTTAAAATATGATTCACGTAGACCTAAGATCACGTTTCTAATGAGATTAGAAATCTTAGTTTAATCTTTTAATTGGTTTAATAGCATTAAATTGATCTTAATAAAAGATTAACGATGTAACAATATATCTATAAGGGACTTTTTGTCTAAGGCGAGTTCTGTCTAGGCTGGGTATTTAAGTTGACGAAAATGTAACGCCCCTACTTGGGAATGTACCTGGAAAAGTGAATTAGATAGATTTGCTACATGCATGCAAATTTGATTAAAGTTTATTAAAGAGTTTAATAGACCTTAATCAAAATTGTTTAACTATCCAAATACAAATTTTATTTTTGGGCAAATTAAATGAATACTTAGATAAAATTAGTAGTCAAATTTTCCCTAAGTTAATTAACCCTAGGTAAAATACTCAGTGCGAGGAATATGGGGTATACGATACTTCATTTGATCCTTTTTACGTTTTCCTTAAAATTCACATCGTGAGGTCTATACTCGACGTCGAGGCACCATGGGTGTCCCTCTACTGGTGCCATTTATATAGATCAATATCAAGGTGAATGGATAGAGTGTTTATAATGAGTGGGAGTGGGACGTGTGACAACACATCCATCAGTCTCTCTCATTAGGTTGAAGTATAGGGAATCTGTTTCCATTGCAACCAAGATGGGCAGTGGAAGAGGAACTATTCTAAATTCTTGACAAAAAAGAAGAAGGCCAAGCAAGGTAAATTTGATTTGCTTTTATTGGAAACATGTTCAATAGAGAATGATGATTTTGCCTAGATTATAGATTTTGATGCCATTAACCACGTTTGTTCTTCATTTCGTGGAATTAGTTCTTGGCGGCAACTAAATGCTGGTGAGATGACAATGTGGGTTGGAACTGGGTACTTCATCTTGGCTATGGCAGTGAAAGGTCTCCATTGACTTTACAGAATATATTCATTTTACTAGAAAATGTATATATAGTTCCAGGTTTAAAGAGAAGCTTAATTTTTGTAAAGTGTTTGCTAGAACAATCATATTGTATTAATTTTTTTTTTTTTTTTGTAAATAAACTGTTTATTTCTAAGAATGGTGTCAATAATTGTTTAGCAGAACTGGAAAATAATTTATATGTGCTAAGGTCGTTAGCTACTAAAACCCTCCATAACACTGAGATGTTTAAAACTGCGTAACTCAACATAAAAGACTTAAAATTTCTCCTAAAGAAAATGCCCAACTTTGGCACCTAAGACTAGGACTCATCAATCTTCATAGGATTAAGAGGTTGTGAAGAATGGACTTCTAAGCGAGTTAAGAAAAATGCTAAAAGATCCTTTATTGGAAAAGGTCAGAGGGCCAAAGAACCTCTGGAGCCGGTACATTTAGACCTCTATGGTCCAATGAATGTAAAAGCTAGGGGAGGTTACAAATATTTCATCACTTTTACTGATGATTATTCAAGATATGGGTACGTTTATTTATTGCAACATATGTCACACCCTTTCCCAGTTTACCTTCTTAACCTAGAAAGAAATGTGACTGTAGTAGTTACCAACCCTTATGTGGCACTTACTGCCTAGCTGGCTTGTTTAGGAACCCTGAACATCATAAATGTCATTCAAAAACTAATTGAACTTCAAACTTAAAGACAACCTTAGGGTACCATTCATAGTAATTTACAATATGTACATACAAAAGCAAGGTTTAGTGGGTCCCACAGATTCAGAACTAGTCTCTAATATACAACATGTGTACAAATATTTACAAAGTAATCACCTAAGTTTCCTTCAATTTATCTTTAAGTGGCAGAGCAGCAGCGCGGTTAACTTCTGGGGAGATGACCTCTACCTGGAAAAGAAAACATTTAAAACAAGGTGAGTTACTAGCCTAGTGAGTGACTAAATTTAAAACATACATCTCATGCTTGAACTAGAAACTAGTAATTGAAAACTGAAACTAAAAACTAGCCAAGCAAACATTCGTGTGTAACTTTAAAAATTAATATTTCTGGAACATAGCTGGTCTGATCCTTAGTTGAGAAAGAACCCTTTTGTTCGATTCCCAACCGTAAACCTGGCCTTTACTTAAAACCTTTTCTTAAAACATATCATACCTGAAAACATGACTAAATTGGTACTAGGTTGAGAGAGGGAAACCTTTTGTCCAACTCTCATAATAACTTAGGCTAAGGTGTGGACCCTTTTGCCATCACCTATTCATTGATCTTCATGTGAGGAAGAGACCCTTTTGCTCAGCCCTCCATGCTAATCTTCTCTTGAGGGAGAGACCTTTTTGCTCAGTCTATCCTAAACCTTTATACTACACATATGTTCACGTATAGCTAACCTGGATCCTAACATCAAGGATCATAACTAAAACTAAGCTCAGATAACTTCTCCTAGTACTTCAGTATTGAGCTGCTCATTCATCATAAGAAAATACTTTCATAGAAAGACTTACTGAAAACATGGTGTCATAGATATAGCATTCATGAGAACTTTGCTCCTAATGCATGCTCATAAACATTGAAAGTTCATTAACTGATTTTGTACTTTATATCTTTATAACCTAGCATGTGTCGAGCTCTTCATAAATTTTAAGTAAATCACTCAATTAACAAGCTTACTTAAGTCATATAGCACATAACAACTAATGCATGCCTTATATCACTTAGTACATCATTACTTTAAACATATGTTAGAAATTATCTTTTAAAACTAGCATGCGTTGGCATTATTTCTAAACTTAGTTTGCTTGGGAAACTTGCCTTAGAATAAGCTATCATGAGAATAAACTTTAACTAAAACATTTCAAATATTTATAAAATGTTTATAGTCACTCAAAGCCTTGGTCAATCCTCCTAGGGTTTATAACTTCACCTACTAGTGTCAACCCTGTGATGATAACAACATATTTTAGCTACTAGCTATGATCTCCCTTTTGAGACTAACTTTCATACTTTAAACTCATAATCTTCCTCACATAATGAAATTACTTTCCAATGCCAACCCTTCTGTGCGTTGAGCACTTAGAATAACTTTAGAAATCAGGCTTGGCTAGGCGGCAATCTTCACACATCACCACCGCATACCATGCTTCAAACGTATAGCCTAGGTGTTCTTTCAGCCACACCTCAATGCACATACTACTCCTTTGTGTCCAAGTCTTCAGCAAATGTTCCCACAACCCTACTCACAGCCCCAATGCACACTGAGGCTTGCTCTTGCCCGAACGTATGCGACCAGCCTCGAGCTGCTAGCTTGTTTAACTCAAGCAGTTGCCTGCTTGTTCAAAGAATTCCATATTCAAATTACTTGTTTAAAAACTTATTTTTCGAAGCTTTTCCCAAGAAACTTTTTTCTACAAACTTACTCAAAAATTTCTCAAGATGCTAGCCTTAAAATTTTAGCTTAGAATTCTTCGTAGTTTGGCCGAAATCTTCAAAACTCTAGCATTGTCCTTGGTTTACTCAAGAGCTTGACCTTCTTATACTTTCTTCAAATTTTCAGCAAGTTCCTGATGGTTTCTTCTTCTGAAAGCCTTCCACCATTAACTAGGCTTTAGAATCTCTTCAAATGCTCAAGTGGTTTGTTCGAAACAACTTTTTGAAGATAACTATCCCTTTTTGTATTCTTGCCAGTCATTCATCCTTAATAGGCTGCTACAACAACCACTTAGTGGGTTGACTCCACTAAACCGACCTAGCTGACCTTCTTAAACAGTGCTTAAAGCTAATCGCTCATGCAAAACTTGATGCTCGATGGCATTTTACTCGATGCACGATGGCATTTACTCGATGCACGGTGGCATTTACTTGATGGTAAACTCGATGTTTGATCCCTTCCTCGCTCACATAGACTCGATGCATGATCCCTTCCTTACTCATGCTTGGCCTAAACTCGATGCTCGATCTCTTCCTCACTCATGCATACTCGATGCACGATCCTTTCTTCGCTCATGCATGGCTTTTACTCGATGCTCGCTACTATTTACTCGATGCTCACCCACAATTTTCACAGCCAACACTTAGCCAAAATTTACTTCTTGCTAGGCTAACTTAAAAATCCCAAGAGCCAAGTCTCCAATACTTAAGCATTTTCCTTCTTCATTTCCTTATCCTTTACCCATTTCCCTACAGTTTCACATTAACTCAAATATTAAACCCCTCATTTTACTAATCTCAACAATAAACATATAAATAGGGAAAATAGGGTTCGGGTTTCACAACATAAATCTTCTTTTAAAAATTTCAAAGAATCCAAGGCTGAAGTTGAAAATGCATTAAATAAAATGATAAAAACATTTTAATCTAATAAAGGTGGAGAGTTTATGGATCTGAAATTCTAAAACTATTTGATAGAACATGGAATTGTGTCCCAACTCTTAGCACCTGGTATACCTCAACAGAATGGTGTATCAGAAAGGAGAAATCGAACCTTGTTGGACATGGTTCAATCTATGATGAGTTACGCTTTCTTAGCTAACTCATTTTGGGGTTATGCAATAGAAATTGCAGCGTATATTTTAAAATGCGTTCCATCTAAGAGTGTTATTAGAATACCTTTGGAGTTATGAAATGGTCGTAAAGCTAGTTTACGCCATTTTAGAATATGGGGTTTCCCAATACATGTGCTTGAGACTAATCCTAAGAAATTGGAATCTCGTTCAAAATTGTTCCTATTTGTAGGCTACCCCAAAGGAACGAGAGGTGGTTACTTCTTTGACCCAAAAGAAAACAAAGTATTTGTATCAACAAATGATACTTTTCTTGAAGAAGACCGCATAAGGGAGCACAAGGCCCACAGTAAAATTGTGTTGAACGAACTTTCCAAAGAAACTACTGAATATTCAACAAGAGTTGTTGAAGAAATGAACACCTCAACAAGAGTTGTTGAAGTTAGATCATCTAGTAGGTCAAATCCACCTCAAGTGTTGAGGGAACCTCGACGCGGTGGGAGGGTTGTGAACCCACCTGTCTGTTACATGGGTTTAACTAATATCCTTACTATGGTAGCTGAAGGAGATGTTGAGGATTTATTATCTTACAAGAAGGCAATGGAGAATGTTAACAAAAATGAGTGGATCAAAGCTATAATCTCGAAATGGAGTCAATATACATCAATTCAGTATGGGATCTTGTAGATCAACCTGATAGGGTAAAACCTATAGGTTTCAAATGGATCTACAAGAGAAAACGGGGTGCTGATGGGAAGGTGCAAACCTTCAAGGCTGGACTGGTGGCAAAGGGTTATACCCAGGTTGAGGGAGTCGATTATGAGGAGACTTTCTCTTCTGTTGCCATGCTAAAGTCTATCTGGATCATCTTGTCCATTGCCTCATATTATGATAATGAGATTTGGCAAATGAATGTAAAGGTTACTTTTCTGAATGGCAATCTTAAGAAGATCATTTATATGAAACAGCCCGAAGGATTCATAACCCGAGGTCAAGAGCAAAAGGTTTGCAGGCTTGATCGGTCCATTTATGGATTGAAACAAGCTTCTCGGTCTTGAAACATAAGGTCTAATACTGCGATCAAGTCTTATGGCTTTGATCAAAATGTTGTTAAACCTTGTGTATATAAGAGGATTATCAATAATTCAGTAGCTTTCTTAGTATTATTTGTAGATGATATCCTACTCACTGGAAACGATGTAGGTCTACTGACTGAAGTTAAGAACTGACTAGCGACCTAGTCTAAATGAAAGATTTGGGAGAGGCTTGGTTTGTTCTAGGAATTCAGATCTTTAGAGATCGAAAGAACAAAACACTAGCTTTGTCTCAACCATTGTAATTGACAGAATCTTTGTCAAGTATTTGATGCAGAACTCCAAAAGAGGCTTACTACCTTTCAAGCATGGAGTGATATTGTCTAAGGAACGGTGTCCTAATACATCTCAATGGGTTGAGAAGATGAGATGGATCCCCTATGCATCGATTGTTGGCAGCCTGATGTATGCGATGTTCTATACTAGACCTGACATCTGCTATGCGGTGGGGATAGTTAGTAGATATCAGTCTAATCTAGGATTTGATCACTGGACCGCCATTAAAAATATCCTCAAGTATCTACGGAGAATGAGGGACTACATGCTCATGCATGGTTCTAAGGATCTGATCCGTACTGAATACATGGATTCTGATTTTCAGACTGATAAGGATTCTAAGAAATCCACATCAGGATCAGTATTCACTCTTAACGGAGGAGCAGCAGTCTGAAGAAGCACCAAGCAAGGGTGCATTGCTGACTCAACTATGGAGGCCGAGTATGTGGCGACTTGTGAAGCTGCTAAGGAAGTTGTTTGGTTCAGGAAATTCTTGACAAATTTGGAAGTCGTTCCAGACATGTCAAAGCTCATCACACTTTATTGTGATAATAGTGGTGTTGTGGGTAATTCCCAAGAGCTTAGGAGTCATAAGCACGACAAACACATCGAGTGGAAGTATCATCTCATCTGAGAGATTGTGCATCGAGGAGACGTGATCGTCACGCAGATTGCTTCAGAGGACAACGTTGTCGATCTGTTGACAAAGGCTTTCATGACTAAGGTGTTTGAGGATTACCTGTAGAGTATGGGTCTATGGTACAAGCTACGTTTAGACTAGGGTAAGCAGGAGATTTTGTACTGGACGTGTATGCTTTACTTTATTGCATTTTCTACTTTGTATATTGTCTATATAGTACACCCCACTAGCTTTAGGTCAAGTGGGAGATTGTGGGGTTGATAGCCTAAATCTCGAAGGGTTATATAGTTTGTAATTGTAATGTACAAACATTTTATTTATGTAATAAAATATTTGATGTATTATTTCAAAATTAGTTGCATTAACCACAAACCAATAAACTAAAATCTAGGGTTATCTTGTAGCTTAAACATGTATGTAGAGATATACGGGTGGATCATATTTAAGTGATAACCTCATTGTCTGTAGTAGATGGATAAGGTTGGATACCTTATCCTAGTGACACTACGAGTATTTCCCACTTTGTAGGTGTTACAATTATTGTAAAGTGCTACAAATGATCTAATTCTAATCATTCGTGTGGGGACCTGTAAGCGGAGATATTCTATACAAAGGAGTTTGTATAAGACCGGACCACAAAAATTTTAATCTCAGTATATAACATTGTTCATAATAGAGACTTACATTTCACCAGGATGACCAAAGGTAACATGACCTGAATCCTATGTGAGTTGTGAACTCCTGCCTATGAGGGCGGTCCTTTGATTTGTATGGGTGAGAGTGGCCTGATCGCTGACTAAAAAAGCCTACCATTTTGAGGATTCGTTTGAGTGGTGAAAGATCTCTTACCGAAGAGTTCCATGAGCGCTTCGGATCGCTCCAATCTCACAGTGACCGAAATACAACAATATACATTCAAACATACAGTTATGCAAAAAAATTTAATTAACGACATGTTATGAACAAGAATAAACGAAGGAAAGAGTGTCATACTAGTTGAAGAAAATCTTCAATCTTCGGAACTCAACAAAGCGGAACCCTCCACACGAACTACCAACTCCCAGCAGAAGCATCGGCTGCAGCAGCACGAACAACCGCACAAACACGAACACCGTGGGGACGACACCACCAAAAAAAGAGCCCCAGGTATTCTCGGAGTAAGAAACCAAAGCGTGGTCTTTGGTGGAATTTGGTAGAGGAAGGAGGAAACACGGATTGTGTAGGCGATAAGCAAGTGAGGAGGGAAAAAGGCGCTATCGCATAGCACGATGCTTATCGTTTAGGAGAAGCTACACGATCGTGTAGATTTTACTGAACGATCGTTTAGGAAAAGGTAGACGATCATTTAGCAAACTCAGCACGCAGTATGATCATTTAGGGAAGCTATGCGATCGTTTAAGCGCGAGGTGGACGATTGTTTAGGCGGAGAGATACTATTGTATAGGCTCTCGAAATTCTTAAGCAATCGATTAGCTTTCTACCAACGCGCTCTCTCTATCTTTTTGCGGACGACGATTCAAAATAAAATGATTTCATTTTTATTTCATCAGTTACAATAACCAACTCATTGCCACTAATCCACGTCCAAACGTGAATTTTGGGTTAATTATCATATAATCAACCAAGTAAAATATTAATAAATATAATCACATTATATTTTTATCCTATAGTTTGATATCACATATCTACTATAGTATTTTCTCCTCTACTTGATATAAATCATATTTATATCTAATTTCCTTCAAAATAATGTATCTCATACATTTAGCCAATTATATCATATATAATTAACCAGTCCAATTATATCATATATAATCGAACTTACTCTTGTCAATTTGAACATTTCAAATTAACCCAAACACTGATTCTCGACTTTATCCAAGCTACCCAGGGGACCTAATGGACCTGTGGCTCGATGCTTCAACGGTCCGTGAATAGCTAGCCATGAGATCCACCATCCGTTAGCTGTCAGGCATTCCACTAAAGACTAACAGTTGAACTCTTCTTACCATAGATATATTTCTGTGTCTATCGGATATAACCAATCATGAGTACAATGACCCTTAACAAATGCTTGTAAGTACAGCTGGGCCAAATAACCATTTTGCCCCTATAGTTACATCTCACTCCTTAAGTACCACTGATTCCTCTAATGAACAATACTGTTGGGGATGATGCCCTAAAGTCTCGTGTCCTATAGTTTGTAAACAGTACATACGAACACCTGTGATTGTTAATATATGATATTTACTTCACCTCTTGTTGTTTTGCTCATTTACTGTTTTATTTGCTTTACCACAAACTAATAAACATAAAATCCTTGGTTATCTGTATGTGACTCAAGTATGTATGTGGTGACATACAAGTGGATCATATCTTAAGTGATAACTAAAATGGTCTGTAGTATATGGATATAGGAGGGAAACCTTATCCTAGTAATGCTACGGACGCGGCTCGCTTTGTGGAATGGTCACAAGTGTTGTGACTTGCCATAGATGATCTGATCCTGATCATTCGTGTTGGGGACATGTGAGCGGGGGCGTCCTATACAAAGAGTTTGTATAAAACCTGACCACGAAGTGTTAATGTCTCGTTATATAACACCGTTCATGACAGAGACTTCATTTCGCTAGGATGACCATAGGTAACATGACCTCAATCCTGATTGAATTGGGAACTCCTGCCATTGAGGGCGGTCATTTGATTTGTATGGGTGCGAGTGGCCAAGTCGCTGATTCAAATCTACCATTTTGGGGATACGTCTAATTTGGGAGCTGGGAACTTAACTACACAAGATGGAATTCACTCCTTCCCAAATCTTCCATTTGGGGATACGTCTAATTTTGGGGATACGTCTAATTTTGGGGGATACGTCTAATTTCTTTTTGGGGCCTGGTTATATCCAATGGAAATATATCTGTGGTAAGAAGAGTTCAACTGTTGGTCTTTAGTGGAATCATTAATAGTTAACGGATGGAGAATCTCGTGGCTAAAGAGTTTAGTTAGCAATCCACGTACCGTTGGAGCTTCGAGCCACAGGTCCATTAGGTCACTTGGGTAGCTTGGATAAAGTCGAGAACCAATTTTTGGGTTAATTTGAAATGTTCAAATTGACAAGAGGAAGTTCAATTATATATGATATAATTGGACTGGTTAATTATATATGATATAATTGGACTGGTTAATTATATATGATATAATTGGCTAAATGTATGAGATACATTATTTTGGAGGAAATTAGATATAAATATGATTTATATCAAGTGGAGAAAAAAATACTATAGTAGATATATGATATCAAACTATAAGATATAAATATAATAGGATTATATTTATTAAATAAATTAATTGATTAATTATTTAATAATTAACCAATTAATTTATGTATGAATGTGAGAACGTGGGGGCAGCGAAGGTTAAGATAACCGGTGGGTTAAAGATTGAAAATCACATTCATTTTTTAAGAATTGATTCAATCATGCTTTGAGACCGCGAGCCCTAAAAAGAAACCGTGAAAGATCGATTGCCAAAAGCCTATATGATAGATTCTCTTTCGTCTAAACGATTATCTAGTTCACGTGTTCCCTAAACGATCGTATACCACTTTCCTAAACAATCATCCAGTTTTTTTCTAAACGATCGTGTAGTTACTATAAGATAAGTGTCCCTGCTATACGATAGCAGAGTTCTTCTTGTGCGCGCTTGTCGTCTACACGATACACTTTCCTCCGTCCTCTACCAAACTCACCAGAGCCCACACTTTGGGTTTTTTACGCCGAGGATACCTGAGTTTCCCTGGTGGTGGTGTTGTCCTCGAATCCTTGTTCGTGTACGTTCAAATTATGTAGTAATATTCGAGAGACTCGCCGGGTGCTGGTAGATCGGTGGAGTTTTCTGCTGCTGTGGGTTCACACAAATGAAGAACGTCTTCCTCTGGCATGAACCCCTTTCTCTATGTTTTATCGTATTCTGAGCATGTTGTTGATGAGTTTGTTCTTCTTTTCAGGGGATTAGATCCTGGTGATAGCTGGAGGCTGGTGAGATGACAATGCGAGTAAGCACCGGGCACATCGTCTCAGCTGTGGTAGTGGGAGGGATCCAGTTGACTTTACAGAATAGGTTTCTAAATTTAAATGATGTATATATTGTTCTTGAACTAAAAAGGAACCTTATTTATGTAATGTGCTTATTGCAATGTAAATACACTATTTTTTTTAATTTGAGTAAAGCGTTTATTCATAAAAATGGTGTCTTCATTTGCACAGCAAATCTGGAATCAAATTTATATGTGCTAAGGCCGTTAGCCATTAATTCCCTTCATAATACTGAAATGTTCAGAACTGCCATAACTCAATCGAAACGTCAATGAATTTCTCTAAAAGAAAATGCCCAACTTTGGCATCTACGTTTAGGGCATATCAATCTCAATAGGATTGAGAGATTGGTGAAGAATGGACTTCTAATTGAGTTAGAAGAAAATTCTTTACCTGTGTGCGAATCTTTCCTTGAGGGTAAGATGACTAAACGACCTTTTACTGTAAAGGTTTTAGAACCAAAGAGCCTTTTTAGTTAGTACATTCTGACCTTTGGGGTCCTATGAATATGTGAGCCCGAGGTGGCTATAAGTATTTTATCAGTTTTATTGATGATTACTCCAGGTACGGGTATGTTTATCTTTTGCAACGGAAGTCTGAATCCTTTGAAAAGTTCAAAGATTTCAAGGCTGAAGTTGAAAACGCATTGGATAGATGGATTAAAACACTTCAATCAATCGAGGTGGAGAGTTTTTGGACTTCGCATTCCAAGACTATTTGATAAATAGGACCTTGTCCATGAGCGGAAGCGGATCGTTCCAAATCCCATTGAAAAAGAAGACAAACAATTACAGTCTAAATGGAAACAAACAGATTATGCATAATCAGAAATTATAACATGTTACTTACAAAGAAACAAACAGGGACAGAGTATGCAAACATTTAAAGAACTATTCTTCAAGTATCCTTCGATCACTCAACAACTGGTTCAACAGCACGAACTCGAATGCAACGAACAGAATATGATCTCAACGAACGTCTGAATGAACCTCGATCCCAATCGAGTCCAACTCGATCCTCGAACAGAACAGGAACACCACCACAAGTGTTACCTTGGTATTCTCGATTTGAGAATCCAGGAGTTTTAGGCTCTGTATGATTTTGGATTGAGGAAAGCAAGAGGTAAACGATCGAGTAGACGATCGAGTGAGTGGGAAATGAATACTGTCTATCGCATAAACGATGTACTCGATCGTTTAGAAAATGGAATCCTATCGTATAGACTTTACTACTCGATCGTGTAGCAACGATTAAGCGAGTAACTATCAAATAGTAAACTCGTAGTTCAATCGTGTATGCTCTCTATGTTATCGCTTAGTAGAACCCTTTTACTTGATAGCCTTTTTCATGAGATTATTCCGAGTGAATCATCAATTTAATTTTGGAAGACCATTTTCCTTTTTATCTCACAGTTACCATGAAACTTATAATAACCTTCCAATCAATTCAGTTATTAGAGAAAAAGAATAATTTGTTCGGATTGGTGTCCTAATTCTCTCGGAGTCTCGTTGTTTTGTAAAGATGCACATTGTTAAATGAATAAAATAAGTGTTATTTATTTAATTATGGCATTTAGTCATATCCAATAAACAAAGCTCCTTGGTTATCTTATGTGAACTTAAACATGTATATGTGATATACAAGTGGATCATGCCTTAAGTGATAACCTAAATCAGTCTGTAGTATAAGGATTAAGGTGGGATACCTGATCCGGGTGACATTACGGATAC